>NW_006287375.1:863045-865087 GCF_000327345.1 Myotis davidii | reverse complement strand
AGGACATGAAGGCTCAGAGAGGCACCCCCACCCTGATCCGGGACACCCTTCAGGGCAAACCAGCCAGCCCCCACCCATGCACCAGGCATATAATAAAAGGGTAATATGCAAATGAACCTAACAGCAGATCGACTGGGAATGACCGGTCACTATGACACACACTGACCACCAGGGAGCAGATGCTCAATGCAGGAGCTGCCCCCTGGTGCTCAGTGTGCTCCCACGGGGGGAGCTCTGCTCAGCCACAAGCCAGGCTGCCAGCTGCCAGCACAGCAGTGATGGCGGGAGCCTCTCCTGTCTCCTCAGCAGCTCTAAGGATGTACGACTACAGCTTAGGCCTAATCCCCGCTGGCAAGTGGACCTCCCCCAAGGGCTCCTGGGCTGCCAGAGGGATGTCTGACTACCAGCTTAGGCCCGATCCCCTGGGGAGTGGGCCCAAGCCAGCAGGTGGACATCCCCTGAGGGGTCCCAGACTGTGAGAGGGCACAGGCTAGGCTGAGGGACCCCCCTGAGTGCACAAATTTTTGTGCACCGGGCCTCTAGTTGTTCTATAACAAGGAAGAGGCTCCAGGACTTGTCTGGATTTTTTTTTTTTTACTTCGTACTACAGAGCAAAGGAATCTTCTTCTAGAGAGGAAACATGGGCTTCTGTTTTACTAAGGCCAGCAGTTGGCCTGCCCCTCTTCCCCACCTGCTCTTGAGGAAAATACTGCAAGGACACAGGGAAAACCACAATGTCAGCCACAGATCAAAGCTGCCATCATGCAGGGAACGTACAGGAATTACAAACAGGCAAACCAAAGTGACTCTGGCAGACTTTAGCTCTTTTTGTTTTTCTGTTGCAGGTATCAGATTGCTCTGTGAAAAACACAAACACACACACACACATGCAAATTGTGTTTAGAGTATGGAGTCTTATCACTGCTTTCCAAGTGGAAATACTTACAAAAAGTATTTTCAGATCACAAAGGTGGGTGCTGGATAGAGCTGCGGGGACTCCCTCTGACTTTAATTGGAGCAGCGCTCTACGCTAATAAAAACCTGGCCCAGTGGCATCATTACAGGGGCTCATTGTTAGGCGAAGTGCCAGGTGCCTCCTATAAAGGCTGCAGTGCCCTCAGTCCTTCCTAGTCAACAGAACACAGTCCAAACTTTGAAGAAAACTTTCTTTCCTATTATCACAGAGACCTCCAACTTATCAGACCATTAGAACATGTCCATCAAGCACCCAGAAAAACAATGACTTGGTCACTGCCCTCAAAGAACCCACCCAGAGCTTAAGATAAAATACCCAGTATTTTCTCCATTATATGGTTCCTTAAATTCCTATGACCTAGTGGTGTTGTAGGAGGCGGGAAGGGCACCAGGTGTCTGACTGGTGGGGTCAGACCAAACCTGAGTTCAGCAATCTCAGTACTTGGGTTCTGGCTGGGGAAGAATTCAGAGCAAGACCCAAACTGTAAGAGAAGATTTATTGGGTGCATTACAGAGGTAGAAAAGGTAATTCCTAGAAGAAATGGCCTTAGGAAACGAATTATGGATGTCAAGGAAGGGCCCTTGGAACTTGGGAGTTAGGAAGCTAATGGTAACATGCCTGGACCCAAGGAGGGGGAGGGACAAGAGGAGGAAGAAGGGAGGGAAGGGGAGGGAAGGGAAGGGCAGGGGGAGTGCTCCCCAGAGGGGAGAGCAGCACTGGGTCCTCCTTCCTAAGGCTTTTAAGGCTGGAGATTTTAGGGGCAGCACCAGGGAAAGATCTTAATAGAATATGCAGTAGCTTTCCAGGTGTGTCCATTCAGGGTTCTGGTCTCCACTGATTGATTGGCTGGCAGGTGGAGAGGGGGCGTTGCTTATCTGGGCCTGGAGCTGAAATACAACTTGAGGGCCAGATGTTATCCCTGGGGAGGAAAGCACTGGGGGTCCAAATCTCATGACCAGTGATGTGCTAGGGGAGGAAGTCACCTTGCCTTCCCCCGCCTTACAATTGTCCTTTGCTGGACACCTGGGGCGTCCCACCTGGCCGATCGTCCTTGCTCTGCTCACAT
>NW_006287375.1:862577-862944 GCF_000327345.1 Myotis davidii | reverse complement strand
GGAAAGAAACTAAGGCCAAGGGAGTATTTCCGAAATCACAGAGCCAGCAAGTGACAGAGCCAAGGGGTTGAACCCTGGAGTCTCTAAGCTTGGGGTATTGATGGGCACCATTAAGACCGGGGGGGTCCAAACCTTAAGCTTGCTGTTCCAGTTTTTCTTGTCAAAGGAGGGTCCCCCACTTCACCGACACCTCTGCCTTATTTCTCCGCTGACCCAGGAGGAAGAGCCTGCCTGGCACCTCGTGCCAGGACCAGGCTGTTAAAGTGATGGCGCACCAGTTTGGCAGAGGGACCAGGGCGCTCAGCGCCTGGAACCTGGGTCCCTCCGAGGCTGGCTCCCCGCTGCCAGGCCAGAGCCCACCTTCTCG
>NW_006287375.1:850524-862248 GCF_000327345.1 Myotis davidii | reverse complement strand
CCCGGGGTCGGGTGGGACGTGGCGAGACGAGCCACGGCTCCCCGCACACGCTCCCGTTTGGTAGAACACCGCGCCCCCTTCCCCCTCCAGCCTGGGTTTCCCAAATGGAAGCAGGAGGATGGAAGCCTGTCAGGTGCGGGGCAGAGTACCTCACCTGAGCTCAGCGCGAGAAAGGCGCGCATCCCGGCCCTCTCACCTGGCACAGCCCCCTCCTCCCCACTCGGTGCCCCTCCGTCCTTAGCTTCCTGCGTTTCTCCGATCTGGTGCACTTGGGTGTCCCTGCGGTGCCCTCCGGGGGCCTGGCAGGTACCCCCTCTTGGTCATAGGTTTGGAGAGCAGCTAGCCCGGGATGCCGCCCCTTCCCCGGGCCCTGCAGGGACCGCAGACCCAGGGCTGACATAAATGGCCAGGGATGGATGAGCCCAGGGACCCAGGTCTTCCCAAACCACGCAACCTTCCACCGCGTCTGCCGGGCACAAGGGTGAAAGATGAGTGCCCTGGTCTGTGTCCTTAGTCAGATCTGCCGCTCACTCCTGGTGTGAAAGAATTGTAGAGACAGTCCCTGACCTTGGGGTGTTCCCCATCCCCTGGCAAGAGAAGGTGGGTCAGCTAGCTGCGCGCTAGACCAGTTGTGTGGGACAGGCATAGAGATGAGGCGCTAAGTGTTGACAGTAAAGTGACAAGTCTACAGGCACTGACTTGCAGAAACGGACAAGAACCCAGTTTTTGTAGCCAAGAACCCCCTTCTCTTCTGCTTTTGTCTCAATAAAAAGGAATTCAGCTTCATTACATGGATCTGATCCTAAGACCCATTCCTGAGACAAAACTGGAACGTCCTTAACTTTGAAAATAGCCACCTGAATTTGATGAGATGACTCGGTGCCCTATTTTCTAAAACATGGAGTCCCACCCCAGAAGAGCGGCATCTGTTACTTTTAGAAAATGCTGTCTTTATCATGAGCCAGAAAGTCAGGTCCTTGATTTTGTGACTAACCTCCTCTAAGCTGTTCCTTTTCTTCTGAATTTCCTAAGGCCCTTCTCCGCTCCCTCCTATTAAACTAAAATTTAACTGTCATGGATGGTTCTCTTTCCTCTTGAGGGGGAACCAAAGTTTGCCACCCTAAAATATGCCTTTTGGGATATTGATCTTAAGACGGCTATTTTGGAGAAAGATTCACAAAGAGCCTTTGATCCTTTCCTGCCTAAAGGAATTCCGATGGAAAAGCCTGCTTCAGGAAGGGAAGCCTAGCACACTGACCTCAGGGTAGTCACCTCACCCATGAGTACGTGGCAGACTGGGAGAAACCTAGCAAAGCCTGTTTGTTGGACTCCCCTCTGCGTCCCATTGTTTCAGGGTGGCCCAGCCAGAATTTGTTGACAAGTCTGCTTTTCTCATCTACCTGTGAATTGGCTACTTTCCCTTTGAAATCCTAGACCAGTGGTTCTCACCTGTGGGTTGCGACCCCTTTGGGAGTCGAATGACCCTTTCACAGGGGTCGCCTAAGACCATCGGAAAACACATTCATAATTACATATTGTTTTTGTAATTAATCACTATGCTTTACTTATGTTCAATTTGTAACAGTGAAAATACATCCTGCATATCAGATATTTACATTACGATTCATAACAGTAGCAAAATTACAGTTATGAAGTAGCAACGAAAATCATTTTATGGTTGGGGGTCACCACAACATGAGGAACTGTATTAAAGGGTCACGGCATTAGGAAGGTTGAGAACCACTGTCCTAGACCCCTGCCTCCCTCCCCTTCATCTAGAAGGGCATGTAAGCCTCAACTGCCCAATGCATCCTCAGTCTTATATTCTTTTTTTAAAAATGTTTTTATTGATTTTTTTTTTAGAGAGGAAGGGAGCGGGGAGAGAGAGAGAGAGAGGGGGAGAGAGAGAAAAATATCAGTGATGAAAGAATCATAGATTGGCTGCCTCCTGCAGGCCCCCAAAAGGGGGTCGGGCCTACAGCCATGTGCCCTTGACTGGAATTGAACCCCGGACCCTTCAGTCTGCAGGCTGATGCTCTATCCACTGAGCCAACCCAGCTAGGGCCTCAGTCTTAGATTCTTATGGAGCCCCTATGTGCAATAAATTTGGACATTTTCTCCTGTTAATCTGTCTTATGTTTGGTTATTAGTCCAGCCAGAAGAACTTAGAAAAGTGGGAGGAAAATTATTCTTTTTACACCCCACACTCTCTTACCTTTCATCTCGGGGTAGAAAGGGGTGGTATAGTGGACACCATCCACCACATTTTCCCCACCCCGGGCTCTTGCTTCCGTGTTCCTGAAAACTGGATGACTCAGTTGAAGACTGAGCAAGCCCCTGTCTCCCCCAATCCCTTCTTCTCGCCACAGCTTTATTATTCATTGCGTTAGCCACCAGCATGTGATGTGATGGCCTTTGGTGTGTGTGTGTGTGTGTGTGTGTGTGTGTGTGTGTTTCACTAGAAAGTAATGCTAGGAGTTTTATTTCTTTTCCTCAGTCTTATTTGTTGTTGTTATTTCCTCCCTTTATCCTCCATTCCTCTCTCAACACCCTCCTTCTTGGGCCTGCACAAACTTAGGCAGCCATACTGACATATTTGTTCTTCAAAACTACCTCTCCAGTCAAAAGACATGGGGTAGCTGAATGGATACAAAAACATGACCCAGTTATATGCTGTCTACCAGAGATCCACCTCAGAACAAAAGACTCACACAGGATGAGAGTGAAGGGATGGAAAAAATTTTCTAGCAAATGGAAACAAAAAGAAAAGCTGGGGTAGCAATATTCATAGCTGACAAAATAGACTTAAAAATGAAGGCCATCACAAGAGACAATAAAGGTCACTACAAAATACTAAAGGGATCAATCCAACAAGAGGATATAACCCTGGTATACATATATGCACCCAATATAGGAGCACCTATATATATTAAAAAACAACTTCTAGAGGACTTTAAGGGAGAGATCGACAATACAGTCATCTTAGGGGACTTGAACACCTGCTGACTTCACTGGATAGATCTTCCAGACCAAAACCTAACAAGGAAACAGTGACTCTAAAGGATACACTGGATCAGACGGATTTAATTGACATTTATAGAACATTTCACCCCAAAGCTGCAGAATATACATTCTTCTCAAGTGCACATGGGTCATTCACAAAGATAGACCACATGTTAGGACACAAAACAAGTCTCTACAAGTCAAGAAGATTGAAATCATTGTCAAGCATCTTCTAAGATCACACACACAGACACACACACACACACACTCACACACACAAAACCAACCACTCATTACATCTTCTCAGAAAATGTGTATCTTTGAAAGATATATCATGTTTTGCTTTGGTTGAACTTACCTGAATAAATAGGATTGTGCTATAAATCTCATACTGTTTTTTTCCCCCTCAGCATTATGTTTTTGAGTCAAACCATATTGCTCTATGTAAGTCTAGCTCATTACTCCAGCTGTTGCATAGTTTTGTTCTTTTGATACACTATATCAAAAGTGCACACCACAAGTACTTAACCAGTCTCCTGAGAAGAGACATTGGGTGGCCTCTTAACTCCTTGTTTCCATAAAGGATGCTACACTGAACATCCTTTCAGGTATCTCCATGTGGCAAGTGGGTGGGAACGGCCAACCACTCAGTGTCCCCCACCACCCCCCTGCCCGGCAGGCTCCGATCGGGGAACGGGGAACCAGGGGTGCGTGGCGGGGGACACAGGTGGTGCCAGGCCAAGGTGGGTGCGAGTGAGCAGGGCCCCAATTGCCCCGCCAGTTACCCCACACACAGAGGGCGACCAGCATCAGCCACTGGGGGCGGGGCTGGCTGCTGGCAATCAGGGAAGATGGGCCCTGATCACAGGCCAGGCCTAGGGACCCTACCCGTGCACAAATTTCATGTGCCAGGCTTCTAGTTTCATATAAATGGGATTATGCAATATGTGATTTATTGTGACTGGCTTTTTCACTTAGCATATGTTTTGGGGGTTCATCCATATTACAGCATGTATCAGTAGTTTGTTCTTTTTTTAAAATCCTCATCTGAGCATTTCCGTTGATTTTAGAGGGAAAGACAGAGAGAAATATTGATGTGAGGGAAACACATTGATTGGTTGCCTCCTGCATGTGCCCTGACCAGGGCCCAGGCCCGGGAGGAGCCTGCAGCCTAGGTACATGCCCTTGTCTGGTATCGAACCTGGAACCCTTCGTTCTGCAGGCCAACGCTTTATCCACTGAGCCAAACTGGCTAGGGCAGTAGTTTGTTCATTTTTATTGACCAATAATGCTCCATCATATGGATTTACAGCATTTTGTTTATTCATTCATCAGTTGATGAATATTTTGGTTGTTTCTATTTGGGGGCTATTATGAATAATGCTTCTATGAGCATTTATGTATAAATTTTTGTGTGAACATATATTTTCATTTCTCTTGGGTAAAGAATTCTTTTAAAAAAGATTCTTTTATTGATTTCAGAGAGGAAGAGAGAGGGAGAGAGAGAGATAGAAATATCAGTGATGAGAGATAATTATTGATAGGCTGCCACCGGGGACTGAGCCTGAAACCTGAGCATGTGCCCCGACCGGGAATCAAACTGTGACCTCCTGGTTCATAAGTGGACGCTCAACCAGGGAGCCATGCCATTCGGGCCCCCTTTCACTTTCTTGATGGTGTTCTTTGAAGCAATTTTTCTTTCAATTTTTGTTGAGGTCCAATTGATCAATCTTCTCTTTTTAAAAAAATATTTCTATTTATTGATTTCAGAGGCAAAGGGAGAGGGAGAGAGAGATAAAAGCATCAATGATGAGAGAGAATGATTGATTGTCTGCCTCCTGTATGCCCCATTCTGGGTATTGAGCCTGAAACCTGGGCATGTGCCCTCATCAGGAATTGAATAGTGACCTCCTGATTCATAGGTTGATGCTCAACCACTGAGCCATACTGACTGGGCTAAGAGTTTTATAGCTTTAACTTACTTTTTTTAAATCCTCACATGAGGATATTTTTTATTTGTTTTTGAGAGAGAGGAAAGGAGAAAGAGAGACAGAGACAGAGAGAGAGAGAGAGAAAGACAGAGAGAGAGACAGAGAGACAGAGAGAGAGACAGAGAGAGAAACATCGATGTGAGAGAGATACATTGATTGGTTGCCTCCTGCATGTGCCCTGACAGGGGCCGGGGATGAACCTGCAACCCTTCGGTGCACAGGCTGATGTTCTAGCCACGGAGCCACACCAGCCAGGGCACTCTCAGATATTCCTGATCAGTCTCCCCAGGGATTTGTCTATTTTTAAAGAAATACATTGAGTTTTGTCAACCACCTTTATTTTTTAGTCCTCTATATCCTCTATTTAATTGGTTCTTCCCTTATACTTATTATTTCATTTCACCTTGTTTTCCTGGTTACATGCTGCTTGTAATAGATGCAAACAATGAGACACTCATAGAGTTAGATAGGAAAGGCCACTCCTATTTTCTATAATCCCACTCTTTATAGGTAACCTTAGTTACCAATTTGGTGTGTTTTTTCCTGGACTCTTTTTTCTATACTTACACATTTTTCTACAACTTTCTAAACTATGTAAGGCATGGGCCTCTTTCTGTGGTATGCTCACACACCCTCCCCCCGCCCCATTACAATGGAATGGCATAATTATATATCAATTTTTCCATTAATGGGCATTTAGATTGAAAATCTTGGTTTTTTAATAGTGGAATATAATTCATTCATGTTTATTTTGATCACTGATATGTGTGGCCTTTCTACCATCTTGTTTTGCCATATATTTATTATGGGTTCTTCCTTTTTTCTTGTGATTGTTTTTTTCTGGATTCATCAAGGCGTCTTTGTCCCCAATCCTTCCTTTTTATTTAGTGACTTTAAATTCTGTATTTTACCAGGAGCCCTCATTCAGTTCTTAAGCATAGACAAATTTATGTTTTCCTATTAAATGCCCCAAATTAATCAGAATCTCTAACGTCTTTCCAAACATAAGAAACTTTTTAGCATGTTTTTAATTATCTTCTCCTCCCCCACCTTACTCCCACAGCCACATACACACATGGGTATCTGCCCAGAAATTATTGAAATAATCTGGAAGCTTCTCATTGTTATTAACTCTTCATGATTCAAAATACAGTTTCCTTTTCCTATTTTTGAAATCTTTTCTTAACAATTGCATTACTCTTTAACCGATTTGTACAATGGCCTATCATACCAGGGTATGTGTTTCCTTTGGCATTTTCATTGGCTTACTGAATATTTGTAGTTATCTGTGTCTCGCGAGTATTGCTTCTCCGGCCTCGGATTTCTCAAAAGCATACTGTAGAGTCCATGCTATTCTCATCCTCACTTGACCTTTGCTGGCACAAACACGTTCTGAAATGTTGACAAGTGCTGAAGTCACTTCCTCATATTTTACTGAGTTTCCTTTAACTGGGTTAAAAAGTGCAATGTCGGGCTGTGTAGACTTACCACTAGGTGAAGATTCATGTCATGGCCCTGCCCCAGGGTCCGAGAATGGCTGCAGGAGTATGAGCAGAGCTTTGAAAATTCAGCTGCTGAATATGTTACACTAAAAAGCTTAACATTTTAACATTGCTGTTTATCATCCTTACTATGTGAGGGTGAAGTGAGATGGGCGCTCTGATAGTAAAATAGTGGTGCCAGTAACTTGGATGGTGTTTATCAAAAGCTCTTTAAAGTGTCCATACCTTTCATCCCAATAATGCTACTTCCAGTGGTCTATCCGAAGACGTGATTCCCACGTGGGGTCATTTCGGATGGTGCAGAGTAATTCTAGGTGGGACATACATCATTGTCTAACCCTGACTCGCATGGGGAGAAGTTATTGCCCTTTTCAATCTTCTGACCAAGGGAAGGAGAAACGTCTCAGCTTGGTGCTAGTCCGTCTTGAAAAGCCCTCCACACTTTCCTCATCTCCCTTATGATATAAAAGAATGAGCAAAAGGCTAGCAGTATCTTAACTGTATTTTCACCACACTGATTTGTTTTCCTTCGTATTTATTTTTCCAGTCGCCTTCATTTATGACTATGATGCCGGTTTTTCCATTTACAATAGTAAATAAGGTTTGCTTTTAAAACACGTTTACTGAAGGGAAAATGAGTTGATTTAAAGAGAAATGGTAAGTATGCTACAGATGGTATAGAATTACAATGAACTAGTAATGGTGACGTATGGATGACTGAAATGTGCGAAACATGGCCCCAAGGAATAATCAGAGCTTCAGGCAGACTTTAAACGGAGTGTTCTTATCTGTGGGCTGTTCCTCCCTGTGACTTCTGCTACATGACGTTCACTCAGTTTTCCAGCAAGAAGGAATTGGTTAAGTGATGTTGATACCTTTCTATGATGAAATAGTGCCAACTGTTTAAAAAGTATATTTAATGGCACAGAAAAATTATATACTGCTATATAAAACAAAGCTGGTTGCAAAAGAAAATATACACAGTACCTGAAAAGTTTTAAAAGAAATTATAGATATGTAGATACACACACTAAAATTATTGGAAAAAATATTGAAAGAAAATATTTCCAAATAAATTATCTCTGGATGGTTGGGACTACAGGAGATCTTTATGTTTTTCAATAATAAATATATGTCACTTTTGTCACCAGAAAAACAATATATACATACATACATACATCTGCTTTTTAATTAACCTGTTCCAGCCCTAACTGAACTACCTGGTATTTTGCAATCTGCAGGCACTCCTGGGTCTTGACATGCTCCTGGGTCCCTGAGGCCTGACCCAAAGCCACCTGGGGTGTGGGGGGGTTAGAGATAGGGGGAGCAGTGCCTTTAAGACTTGCTTGTCACCCCTCAGTAGACTTCAAAGTACTTGGTGGGTATATGTTTATACTTTTGCAGTAAAACAGGGAGAATGTATATAAAATGCTCTGGAATCATTTTTATTGCCTTTTCTTCTCAACAGCCCTATTAGGCAGGACCTAGGCAGGACCAAGTCAGGACGCCACGTTAGTAGGTCCGGGTCACTACGTAGGGGTGGGGTAAATGCTGAGAGAGGGTCTCCTAGTTTCTCATTTATTCTCTTTCTTTGGTTTCTGTATTATTTTACTGACCATGAGATTTCCACATGTTGGATATCATTGTGGCTATGCATCACCTGGGTTGGAGATGGGTGTATTTAAATTTGGGCACCTCATTTCCAAGATTATGAAATCTCTTTGTTTGGAAGAAAAAGAATGTTCACTGCAAGGCCTAGTGCTTGGCAGAAACAATTGCTACCTTTTGCCCAGTAGCAGTTCCCAGGCTGTCACTTCTTAGAGCTTGTGTCTGGAACCCCTGGACTCCTTTGGGAGATGGGGCTGACAGGTCCCTGAGAGGAGTCCAGGAGTGAGCTATAGCTGGGTACAGCTTCCTCCGTCTACGGAGCGTGCTGGGCTCTGCCCAGGAGAAGCCAGCCGCGTCCCGAGCCCGGAAGAAGCCTGATGGTGACTCGGTAGCATCTGCCAGGTTGCAGCAAGACCTTTGACTAGTTGACTCTTCCCCTCCTTCAACGCCTCTTCACTCCGACTGCCACTGCTGTGGTTCAGGCGCTCACACCGCTTGCCTGGATTACACAGTGACCTCCAGCTGGCCCCTGCCTCCCCTTCTCCTTACTTCTAGTGTGTTTCTTCACCGAAGACAGTGTTCTCAGTCTCTTATTGCTGCTGTAACAAATCAAGGCTTTTCCAGCTTCTAGAGCAGCGGGTCTCAACAGGTGGGTCACGACCCCTTTGGGGGTCGAACGACCCTTTCACAGGGGTTGCCTAAATACATTCTGCATATCAGATATTTACATTATGATTCATAACAGTAGCAAAATTAGTTATGAAATAGCAACAAAAATAATTTTATGGTTGGGGGTCATCACAACATGAGGAACTGTATTAAAGGGTCACGGCATTAGGAAGGTTGAGAACCACTGTTCCAGAGGCTTCCTTCATTCTTTGGCTATGGCTACTTCCTCATCTCTTATTTTTATTTTTTAAAAATATATTTTATTGATTTTTTACAGTTAGGAAGGGAGAGGGAGAGAGTTAGAAACATCGACGAGAAAGAATCATCCATCGATCAGGTGCCTCCTGCACACCCCACACTGGGGATGTGCCTGCAACTAAGGTACATGCCCTTGACCGGAATCGAACCTAGTACCCTTCAGTCCGCAGGCCGATGCTCTATCCACTGAGCCAAACCGGTTAGGGCCTTCCTCATCTTTTAAACCCACTAGTCTTTTTCACATGGCATCACACTGGCACTCCTCCTCTGTAATCACCTCTCCCCCTGCCTCCCTCTTAATGAAGACCCTTGTAGTGACACTGGGCTCACCTGGACACTCCCGGATAATCCTCCCATCTCAAGATGCCAAACTTAGTCACATCTGCCAAGTCCCTTTGTAAGGGAACATATGCACAGCTTCCAGGGATTCAGGCATCAACATCTTTGGTGGAGCCATTATCCAGCCAGCCTCAGAGCGAATCTTTTAAAAAGACTCACATCCCGCCACATTATTCTCCGCGGGCCCCTTGTGGTGCTCCAGTTCTCAGGTGATAAGGACCTCTCACCGCTGCCAGTGCCATGCAAGAACTGCCCAAACCCCTCTCCACCTGCCCCTGCTTCCTCTCTCCCACTCCGCCTCTAGCTTGCTATTCATGGTCCAGCCTTTGTACATCGTGTGCTTTTTGCCAAGAATGCTTCTCCCCGCACTCCATCCCAGGCCTTCCCGAGGCTTCCGACAAGGTCAGGCCTCCCTGGGATGCTCTCGCAGGGACCTGTGCCATCCCCCTATCACACTTACCACAGGTTAACAGCTTTGCATTTATCTAGGAGATTGTTTGATTCGTATGTGCTTCTCCTATGTGATAAGTATGCCAGGCGAGCTGGGGCTGTGTCTGTTTTGGGCCCATCACTGCATCCCAGCCCAGTGCGTGACTGTGGTAGGTGGTTAGTAAGTACTGGGGAAATGTGGGAACGAATGAATAATTGAATGAATGTCATCATTCTCTATCCGCTTTATCCTGCTTTGTCATCTGCACAGCATTTGTCACCTCTTCTGTCGCCTCCCTCCACCAGAATGGAAGCTCTGTGAGAGCAGGGGCTTTGTGTTTGCGTCCATGCCTCTACTCCCAGGTCCCAGAGTCGTGCCTGGGCCAAGACAGGCACTCGTCAAAAATGTAGGGGATGACTCATCTGCGGGATGCCCGGACTCTATCCCAGAAGATGGTTTTATCAAGGTCTTCGTTTTAATTATTCAGTTTAGCTCAAGAATTTGGCAGATTGGCAGAGATCTAAAATATTCGCCTGTTTTTGTCATAATTCAGTGAGTTAATAAATGCAAACCATTGAGAACAGCATTTGGCACACGGTGTAAGACTTTGCTGCTGGTAAAAAATACTTGATCTCCTAGTTGCTTAGAATTGTTAGTGTGTCTGTTGCAGCTCTGAGGTGGGCTCCCAAATGCAGAACTGAGTGACTTCTCCTGGCTCTGGCGAGAGGAAGCTCCCGGCAAGGGCTTCAGGTGGGCAGCTTGAGCCATAACTTGTGCTTTTTCTTGTTTTGCCTGCAGATGGCAGCACGCCCTGGACTTCCCTGCATTGCAGGCTGACCTGGGGCTGGACAGCAGGGAGCGGAGAAAATGGACTCCCTTCTCCTGGAGACAAGAATGCCAGCCACCAGCCAGGGGTGAGTGTGGAGCTTGACCAGAGTTTTCCTCTTTTCTGTCCCGCGTGACTTATTTATTTTTAACGTAGGGGTTGGTGTAAACCACACATGTTGGATTTTGAGGTAGTTTGTCAATTTTCAGTTTGTTTACAAAAACAACAATAACAACGGAACCAGAAATATTACCAGGATGTTGCAGAGGGGATGCGGGGCCAGGGGTCATCCTCTGCACTGTGAGTGTGGTGTCCCGCCCCTTTGTCACCCAGGGGGGCGGGGCCCACCCGGAACAGTTCCATCTAGTCCAGTGGTTCTCAACCTTCCTAATGCCAAGACCCTGTAATACAGTTCCTCAAGTTGTGGTGACCCCCCATTTCATTGTTACAAATTGAACATAATTAAAGCATAGTGATTAATCACAAAAACAATATGTAATTATATATGTGTTTTGCGATGGTCTTAGGCGACCCCTGTGAAAGGGTCGTTCGACCCCCAAAGGGGTCATGTGGGACGCCCATCTGCTGTTGGTTCAGCTTCCCCGTGGCCCACCCTCATGGCCACAGGGCCCGGCCGGTCCTGGCATGGTTACCGCTTGCTCTCTGGGTGCTGTGCCTCACAGTTCAGTACCCCTGTGTCCGGTTTCGCTCAGCTTCTGACTCACAAAGCTCTGGTATTGGGCTGTTGGTTTTTAGTAAAAGCAGGTGTGGAAGGACAAATCGGGCCCCGAGGGACTTTGATGGGCAAACTCCTGAAAACATTTCCGGGCTGTTTGTTGTGTTTTCTTCTTAAACACCAGTTAACAGTTTTCAGTTTAACTGTGTGTTCCTTCCTGAAGTCTTTACGCGAGGCTAGTCTTTATGATTTATTCTATGCCTCGTTTTTCAGTGCGTGGCTCTACTTGTCAAGTCTGGGTTGGAGATAGAGATGATTTTTTTTTTCAACACAGACCAAGCACACAGAAATAGGAATGACTTGAATTCGCCTCCAATTTAATTTATTTCTCTTTCATTTTCGTCCCTCGGGAAATGGAGGGA
>NW_006287375.1:848038-850488 GCF_000327345.1 Myotis davidii | reverse complement strand
AATTCTTGAGTATTTACTGCCTGATGAGTGGAGTCGCCCTCTGAGAAGAGGCTGTTGCCCTCAAGGGTCACATGTTCTGGTGGGAGAATCAGAACTTGGTTTCTAGGTGGGTCCTGGAAACCGGGGAAACACTTTGCAAGGCGTATGATTGTCTGACACTATGCTGTACTCCCGGAACCAACAGAAAACAATATTGAATGCAAACTATTTAAAAAATAAAATGAGCCCTGGCTGGTGTGGCTCAGTGGATAGAGTGTTGGCCTGTGGACTGAAGGGTCCCGGGTTCGAGTCCAGTCAAGGGCACATGCCCAGGTTTCAGAGGGATCATACTCACTGAGTAGGTTGGGTTAACCCGATTTTGGTGGTGGTAGGATTTGACTTCTCAAGCCAAAATAATTTGACTTAAAGATCAAGAATGGAAATAAAGACTTTTGAACAGGAGAACAAGCTTCTGTTTAAAGTAGGGACTTTTATCTCCATTTCACACCTGAGAAAAGCAGTGCTTTTATATTGTCTTCTCAAATAATTCTCAAAGGTCACACAGCTGGTGGAGGTTGGACCCGCCAGACCCCAGAGTCCACACACACGCTCGGCCTGTGTTATCTGCAGAGCACAGGCGGGTCTTGGGATCACCAAGGCTTCACCCAGCTCTGACCTTTTGTGACCCTGAGAGTCTACACATGACTGCATGTGTTTGTCAGCGTCACTCCCTGCGCTAACCGGGTAGGGGGAGAGGGGAGACTTTGGGTAGGTCACTTCCCAGTCTCTCTGAGGCCCAGAGAAAGCAGGGCAGGAACCCAGCCAGACCTCCATGGTCTGCACAGCAACAGTCCAGACAAGTCCCACATGCTGCAGAGGCTGTCGGGGAGTTTTGGAGCTACAGGTCCCCGGACAAGCCTTCCCTCCGAAGTGGAAGCCGCAGGGCTGATCGCAATCCGGGCAGGGTGACAGCGCAGCTGCAGCCACCGCACAAGCTGACTCTTGTTACTGCCCCAATCTTCCAGCACAGGCGGGAGAATGTGAGCGCCTGGTGTGTGCTGAACTTTTCCATTCATTCCTTTGTTCATTCCTTCATGGAACATTCAGCAAATAGTTAAGCACCTACGGGCTGACAGCAACAAACAAAACCCGAGCCCCTGCCTTCATGGACCTTACGGTCCCCTCTGGGAGGCGGACAGTGCTTAACACAGTGTCAGGGAGCAGTGGGTGCTCTGAGGAAGAGCGAAGCAGGGAGAGGGCACAAGGACAGGGCAGTCCAGGAAGACTTCTCCAGGGAGGGGTGTTTGAACAGAACCTGGTAAAGCCAGGGAGCAAGCCCTAGGAATGTCTGTTCCAGGCAGAGGGAACAGCAAGTTCATGGCCCTGGGATGGGGTTGTGTGGGGATCAACAAGGAGACCAGTGCATGAGAGAGTCAGGCAGGGGAGTGGGAGGAGCAGAGACCACAGAGGGGGGAGGCACTGGCCACCAGCCTTGCAGGCCACCGTAGGAAGATAGGATTGTGTTCTTGCCCGGCCCTAAGGTATGTTTGAGGCGTGTTCCTGGCTGCTTGGCCTCTAAATCTGCAGCCTTCCCAGAGAACCTTTTGATCTGCCCAGTGTCCTTCTATACTTAGCCTCTTTTCTGGTGCTGTTAGTCACCAGTAGTTCTGCTGTCTTCGAGCAGGAGCCCCCATGCAGAGCTTCGTGGGGAGGAGAGGGGGACCAGCTACATTTAGAACTGAATGTTGGCCAGCTTAGAAGTGAAATACAGTTGCGTTTAAGATTAGAAAAGATATACCTGGATATTATATTAAAACTAGAGGCCCCGTGCACAAAATTCATGCACATAGGCGGAGCGGGGGGAGGAAGGGGTGTCCCTCAGCCTGGCCTGCACCCTCTCCAATCTGGGACCCCTTGGGGATGTCCGACTGCCAGTTTAGGCCCGATCCCACACATCCCTCTCACAATCCAGGACTGCTGGCTCCTAACCGCTCGCCTGCCTGCCTTTGTCCCTACCTGATTGTCCCTAACTGCTTCTGCCTGCCAGCCTGATCGCCCCCTTACTGCTCCCCTGCTGGCCTGATTAACGTCCAACTGCTCCCCTGCTGGCCTGATCGCCCCCAACTGCCCTCCCCTGCTAGCCTGATGGCTCCCAACTGCCCTCCCCTGCCGGCCTGGTTGCCCCTAACTGCCCTCTTCTGTTGGCCTGGTTGCACCCAACTGCCCTCCTCCGCCAGCCATCTTGTGGTGACCATCTTGTGGCAGTCATCTTGTGGTGGTCATCTTGTGACGACGTGAGGATGGCCATCTTGTGATGACGTCGCGTGACACCACCTAGGCTTTTATTATATAGGATGTTTAAATTTTGGTTGGAAGGGTCCCACCTTCACCATTTTTGTCTCCCTCGTCACCTGCCAGTTGAAGGCCGACGCTTGACCTTTCTGGTCTCACCTGTGGATTTTTGGTCGCCA
>NW_006287375.1:832046-848023 GCF_000327345.1 Myotis davidii | reverse complement strand
TCCTGCCCAAAAGGAGGGGGAAGAAAGAAAGAAAAGACTTATTGCAGGGCTTTCTCATCTTAGAGGTCTCTGGTTCTGTGGACAGATTCTACAGAATGTTCTTAAGGGGATTAGGAATATTCTTTAAATCATGTCTAGGGGGTTGTGTTTTATATTTATATTATGCAGCCCCCCCACTCCCCTTTTTGCTTGCTCTCAAAACACCTTTGCATCTGTCCTTGATGTTTATACAGTAACTCTGTCACAGTGGTTAAGAGCTTGGGAAAACAAAAGCTGGTCCACCTTTACTACCCGTGTGACTGGGGCATGTTCCCCTGACTTCCCTGTTCTTCCAGCTTCCTCATCTGCAAATGGAATGGAAACAGTACTTACCTCAAAGGCCATTCTGAGGGTAAACGTGCCGATGCACCAGCGCAGGGCCTGGCTCAGAGTAAAACCTCATGTAATTATTCCCCGTGAACGGGAAGGAAAGCCGAGACCAGGGAGGTTAAGTGACTTGCTTAAGGTCATGTACAGACTTAGAGGAAAAGCCGGAAGTGGAAGCCTTGGCTCAAGGGGGTCTTAGGCCAGGGTTTTCTCCCTGGAATTCATATTGGTCCCCAGGAAAAAAAATGTTAACATCTGCAGGCAGTTCTAGCTGAGTTGAACCTTTTGGCAGCTGCTTTTGACTTTTGTAGGACTTGGTCAGGGCTTCCTCAGCACACAGGACCCGTAATCCTAGGCAGTAAGAGGCCCCCGGGGAGGGGCACCTGTGGGGCTCTTCGGTTTGTGAGAGGGAGAGAGGTTGGGGGCGGTGTGCTTTCAGTGTGCCCCACCTTTGCTTGGTGCTGGTCAGATCCTGCACCCACCCTTCCCTCTCACCCCCACCACGGGCCCTCACAAAGACCATACCTGGAGTGAGGGGGTGGGGGTGGGGTTAGGACAGGCTTGCAGGTGGCGGGTGGTGGTGGTGGGGGCACTCTAAAACTCACTATCCTAGCGCAAAGCTGGGCCCTCACTCTGGTGGCCCAGATTTTTTGGATAAAGTGACCTGACTTTTGCCCTATGGGGCAGGAACAACAGATGCCTCTTCGAGCTGCCCTAGTCACCCTGTCACCTGAGGATTGTGGCCACTGGTCTTAGATACACAGTGGTGCCCCTGCTCCTGGCAAGTTAGACTTAAGGACTACCCCGCGGGTTTTTCCAGGAAATGGACTGCGCTTAGAATGTTGCTGCAGGCAGCACGGCACAGTGAGGTCCACTGTCAGATAGGCTGGGCAGCCTCTTTGTGTGTGGGTACATGGGTGGGCGTGTGCTTGAGAAATTATTCAGCCTCTTCAACTCTCAGTTCCTATATCTGTAAAAAGGGAACAAAAATACCTGCCTCGCAGATTTACAGTGTGAAATAAATAAAATGCCCCGGGTGAGCTGCTTGGCATGTGCCTGGCCCGTGGGAGCTATTTTCATCATCCTGGCCGTGGTTATTAAGCATATCAGTGGGCGCCACCAGTGTGTGGGTGGAAGCAGCTCTCACGTGCATCTGCATGACGCAGGAGCCCAAATGACTGAGCCACAGTTCTCAGGCCTCTCTGCTTTATTGCCGTTTGCAGTCATGTCTGTTGCTCAGGGTGGATGATTCAGCTGCTGTTGTGTGATGCCGTGCTATTTCTTTCCCGGCTTCTTTTCTTTACTCGGTGTTCTTGAAAGAAAAAACTTGTTATATGGCTAAAATGCAGGAGGGTTTACTATACTATGAGTTTTGCATGTATTATCTTCTTTAATTCACATAACAACCCGATGAAGAGACAGAGAGGTTAAACGATGCCCAAGGCTGCACGGCTTTCCCGCGGCCGACCTGGCCTTCACAGGTCCAAGTCCAGAGCCACCCTCACCCAGTGCTGCCTCCCTCTGCAGGGCAGTGGTTGACCTGGTGGCCTTGAGGGAGCAGGTAGTCTGCTCCACCCCCCAGCTCCCTTGCTGAACTGAGCTGTGTCACAGAGGGGAAAATCTGTCCTACTTTGTTTGTATTTTTTAGGAGAAAACCACTTTTAATTGAAAAATAAAGCAATACTAGACATCTCAGATAAAACTCTTTGACAACATAAACTGTAAGTTGTTAAAGAAATCACTTTCTTAGGTGGTCCTGTGAAATTTTGGTATCAAACTATCAATACACTTTCCCTCCTTTATCCTGGCTCAGTTATAAGCATATTCAAAATAAGGTTTCTTGGCCGGTGTGGCTCAGTGGTTGAGTGTTGACCTATGAACCACGGTTTGATTCCCGGTCAGGGCACATGCCCGGGTTGCGGGCTTGATCCCCAGTAGGGGACATGCAGGAGGCAGGTGATCAATGATTCTCTCTCATCTTTGATTTTTCTATTCTCTCTGTTTCCCTCCCTTCCTTCCTTCCTTTCTGAAATCAATAAAAATGTATTTAAAAAAATAAGGACCTTCTCATGAATTTAGACTGTAAATCTGTAAAGCCTATTCCTATTCCTATCCCTAATACACTGACAAGAGGGGGGATTTTAAACAAACATTTCCACATGGAGGAGTTCCCAGATAATAGCAAATGAAGCCAGTGTAGTTCCTGTCCTCCTTCAGCAGCTTTCCGGAGAGCACTGTGGGCCCTCCTGTGGTAGCCATGTCAGGGTCTGCAGGGACAGTGGCTTCTTCCTTGGCCTTCTGGCAGTGTCCCCTTGAGGCCAGCCATCCATCCTCCAGCGTAGTCAGGGACCTAGTTTCAGAGTCCTGGGGTGGACACGAGGACAGTGAGGGTGATGTCCCCCGGAGTGTGGATGGCAGGGCCTTCTGCTGTGCTGACTGTGGTGTCTGGCATCCAGTGCAAGTGTAGCCAGACATCATCCCCGCCTGCTGTGCTGCTGAGTTGCCTGACCACAGCTGGCTCCTTCCTCACAGGTCTGCATCCACCTGGCTCTGGGAGCAGAGGAAGTGGTCTGTGGGCCACCTGAGTCCCTGGAGGGACTGAGTGACCATGTTAGGTCTGGCCTGCAGTCCCTGGGGTGAGAGGTAGGGGTGGAGCTGCTCTAGCCACTACAGCCACTGCAGCCACTGGGGGGTTATCCAGGGTCCTCGAAGCCAGAAAACTAATATACCCTTTGGTGGTAACTTCATTCAGCAGGCATTGATTGAACTCCTACTGTGTGCCTTGAGAGACCATGTGAAAGAGACCTCAGATGTGAGGTGGTACCGGACTGTGTCCAGCGGGCAGGGCCACCTGTGGCCACCAGGGAGCTCCGCTGCTCTCAGAAGGATTCCAGGCTGGCAGAGGGGCCGGGCTGGCTGTGTTGCTGTTATTCTGAGCAGCTTCCATGACAACCAGGAGATAAATACCTGAGGTTAAGCAAAGGCTGGAGCAAGATTAGGTGTCTGGATAGGGTGGGACCTGTACTGTGATTTGGAAATCCTTAGGTTACCAGAGTCTTGTGAGTGGCCTATTCAACATGCTTAATTAGTTTGTTAATTAATTTATTTAGGTCCCACCCTATTCCAGAAAGGATTCAAAGTGGCTCCAGCAGCAGGTGTCTTAGAGGGAAGAAGGTGTCCTAAGCTTGCTCTGAGTAAAACGTTGGGGTTTAGACGCTACATGGGTCCTTTACCAGCTGCCAGCCCCGCGGTGTGCTCCCAAGGGCTGGCTGCCTGGGGACACAGCTGTTACTGCCAAAGCTGATTTGCAGCATTTCTGTGTTCACCTCCTGGTCCCTTTGCCACAAGTGGCTGCGACACCTTCCTGCCTTGAGACAAATCATGTGACTTAAGAGAAGCAAATTTGACCTCAATTACGAGGTGCAAATATCAGTCACTGAGAGAAACCAGGAGGCTAGTGGCAGGTCGTTTCAGGCTTTGGCGTTAAATATTAAGAGTGCAATATTCAGGGTGTGATAAAGGCTGTCTCGGTTTATGATTTCCAGTAAGCCAGAGGACTTCAAGGCAAGGCCAGGGGCAGGTGAGAGACTCCAGGCCTGGCCCTCCACTGAGCTAGCAGAGCAATTTCTGCAGGAGCGGGAGGGGCAGGAGTCAGGTCAAGGCTTCTCAAGGCTACTCCTGTTCTGCAGCAGAGCCAGGAGCCACGATGCCCCGCCCATGAGGCAGGGCCACTTTCGGCACCCAGCCAGGCAGCTACGTGAACTCTCGGGGTGGCAGTATGGAAAAAGAAAGACACCTGTCCTCTGTGCTGACCGCTTTGCCTGCTTCCTGCTGGGTGCCACGCCAGCTAGGAGCCCTGGGCACATTCCTCTGTCAGCTGGGCCCTGGGCAGCTGGAAGGGCTGTCACAGCAAGCTGGAGGAGCACTTCCAGCCCTGGGGCCTGCAGACACATGGGTGAGATTCCTCAGCATCTGGCCACAGGAAGCTGTAGCAGGCAGCAGAATCCACCTTGTCCCAGGAAGGGAATTGAGGTCCCCTCCCGCCCTCCAATGCCACGCGGGAGAGCCTTCTGAGTTTTTCTGAGCACCTAATCCAACAGCAAAGACAGGAGACATACATCAAGTTGAGTCAGAATGCAGCAATAATAGCACACATTTGTCTAACAAATATTGAATGAACAATTTGCCTGGCATACAACCATGAAAAGACAAGGCCCCTGCTCAAACGGAGCTGACAGATAGAAAATAATCAAACAAACACATAAATCAAATGTTAATGCCAGAAAAGAGTACGGTGTAGCAAATTAAAACACACTGATATGTAAGCAAGTGACTGAGTGACCCCTTTGGATTGGTGGTCAGGGACGGCCTCTAAGGAGGTAGCATGTAAGAGGATATTTGAAAAAGAAGATTGAGGAAAGGGCAGGTGAATAGCCATAAGATTACCTATCCTGCAGTTGTGGCAGGAGAGCCAGGGTGACAGGAGGTAAGGAAGAATGTTCTAGAACATATAGCATGGCTAACTAGATGCTTTTGGATTTGTGACGCTTGTTTTCTTATTTTCTGAATTACGCCCCACACATTCACTCAGTGAGTCTTCCTTGGATGGTGGTGGGACCAGGATGAATATGCCGAGGTCTCTTCTCAAGGGATGTTTGACCTGCTGACAGAGTTAGGCCAGGACACCAAGACAGGGTGGTAAGTGCTGTGGGTGAGAGAATAAAGAGGGTTAATGGGAGCAGGCCGAGGGCGTCCCAACCCCTGTGAGCACTGAAGGGAGGAGACAGTGCCCAGGCAGGCTCTCTGAAGGAGATGCCACCTGAAGGGTCTTGGAAAATGTGGTCAGATTTGCCAGACAAAGAAGAGAGAGCGTGTGTTCCAGGCAGAGAGAGAGAGAGGCCTGTGCAGAGGTCTGGAGGAAGGGTGCGCAGATGTGAGAAGGATGCTAGAGGCGGAACAGGAAGCCAAGAATGCTTTGCTCTGGAGCCTGTACCAGACACTCAGAATAGCTTGTGGAGTTAAGACTGGTTCCTAAGGGGTCAAGTCAGCAGCAGCCAAAGACTTGGGGAAAGGACACTGAGGCCATGAGCTCAGAGCACTCTCCGGGCCTCCCCTCCCACCGGGAACCACCCATGGAGGACCAACTCACTCCACGCAGCCATTTCCCTGACAGGCACCCAGGCAGGAACATGGAAGTATTTGAACATCCGTGTGAGCACATTTGACTACGTGAGTTTGGAGGGAACAAGCACTGAGATAAAGCCTGTTCATCTAAGAATAACGATAGGGTTTTGCATACCGTCTTTGCAAGTCTCCCAAGACTGTGAATCACAAAGACACTGTGATCATACCCCTGGACATGCATAAATGGATCATAAAGTGACAATCCTGTGTTCGTTCCAGCCTGATAGGGAACGTACGGCTTTCTCTCATTCTTTCCGCTTAGCTGCTCCCCTTCTTTTGTTTCCCTCTCTCATCCCCAACCCCAGAGCCCCTGGTTAATTGTTATTTTCTTTACACACTCGTTACTCCCTCAAAACCCTCCAATATAGATAGCAATAGTTGATTACTTGGGAGTCACCCCAGACCGACCATTCGTGACCTGTTAAAACCAGGAAGTAAGCAGTAAGTAAGAGTCATCCAGAAAGAGAGCGTGACAGAGGGAGAGGGAAGACCAAAGTCCAGAATTAATTAACAGTTGTTGAGGACTTGCCTTGCCTTACGATGTTGAAGGCACTGTGCTAAGCTCATCACATTCTCTGTTTTGTTTAATCTTCCCCAAAGCTTTCCTATTTACCCCTCTAGATCTGCTGTTCACCCTCCCCACCTGCCCTGTGCCCCAGAAGGCCACCCTATGGTGCACTGCAGTGCTAGCTACCTGGCTGCTGGCTTCTGCCTTAGTTTGGCCAGTGGGGAGGACTGCCAGGAAATCAGTGGGCACAGACATTTATTTCCCTGGATCCCTATCAGGTCACCTCAAGCTAAGTGCATCCTCTCCTGGAGCCCACAGATCCTTCTAGACACCCATTCCAGCAGATGCCAACTCTGGGTTCCACTGGGTGCCTCTTTCCATCCTTCACCTCTTCAGCTAGTGGTAGTAACAGCTCCCCACTATGCCTAGCCCTACCATGTTGGGTTCCTTAAATCTGTCCAGTCTGACTATGCCACCCATTTCCTACAAGACCCTGTCAGTATGATAAACCATATGAGGTAAGCACTATGGTGTCCCCATTGTAAGACAAGGAACCTGAGGCTCAGAGAGTTTACTCACTTGTCCAAGAGCACACAGTAGTGACTGGTAGAACTAGGACTCAAATCCAGGTGCAGTCTAGTCATTCTGTCACATTGCTTCCCACATACTCAAGACCCCTTCCCCCAGACTCCACTAAATATCCACTTGCTCTTGTATTTTGTTCCCTAATCCATAATCATTATTAAGTGGAGCAAAAATTAGAAGTGGATGCTAACGGCAGGCTTTCAAGTAAGTAGTGAGAAGTGGCTGGTGACAGTCTGAGGTGGAGAAAAGGAATAGAAGCTATTAAAGATACTAGTATAGACCTAAGCCATAAAAATGAATGAAATCTTACCATTTGTGACAGCATGGATGGACCTAGAGGTTGTTAAACTAAGTGAAATAAGCCAGTCAGAGAAAGACAAATACCATATGGCTTCACTTATATGTGTAATATAAGAACAGAATAAATAAACAAACAAAATTGAAATAGACTCATAGACACAGAGAATAGACTGATGGTAGCCAGAGGGGAGGGGAGGCTGGGGGACTTGGTGAAAAAGGTGAAGGGACTAAGAAGTACAAATTGGGTCCTGCCCAGGTGGTTCAGTTGGTTGGAGCATCATCCTGTACATCAGGGGTCCTCAAACTACGGCCCGCGGGCCACATGCAAATACAAATATTGTATCTGTTCCCATTTTGTTTTTGTTTTTTTACTTCAAAATAAGATATGTGCAGTGCGCATAGGAATTTGTTCATAGTAATAAAAATTAATATTTTTTTCTTGAACATTAAATTACCAAACACTGAATAACTGCACAAATGAATAAGCGTAACGCAAATAAACCTATTTTTCTTGTTCTCCGAAAGTGAAATATTTCCTGTTGTGCACATCGAGTAAGTCAGTCCAAGACTAATGACGTGGCAATTGGCTGCTAAAATACTCGCTGCTAGTATTAGTGGAGAGAAATGGTGCACCTGCGCACATAAGGTGCCTAAGGGAAATGAATGCAACACGATTATAGTAATCAGTCATTAGCGAACGTTGTAGTTCATTATTATAATTATGTATAACAGGATATTGTAAAAATTAAGTTAGGAAGTTTTTATGAAAACGTTTCTTACTTACCGTTATATTGGCTGGGCTGCAAAAATATTTGCTGTGGGCTGCATGCGGCCCGTGGCCCACGAGTTTGACATGCTTGCTGTACACCAAAAGGTTTGCAGTTTTGATTCCCAGTCAAGGCACCCACCTAGGTTGTGGGTTTGATCCCTGGTGGGAGCACGTAGGGGAACTGATCGATGTTTCTTGCATCGCTGTTTCTCTCTCCCCCAGCCCCTTTCTCTTACTTCCTCTCTCTCAAATCAGTAAATGAATCCTCAGTACAGTCCCAGGGCAAATGCCCTTCTACCTGCTGTGTGGCTCCTGGCCCTTCTCTCCAGAGTCTCCCTCCAATATTAAATAATATTGAATGTAAATTTTAATTTAAGATTTAAAGATTTAAGATTTAAACAACTTTTTTAATGGGCCCAAGAGCTTTAGAAGCCTTCAGGGTCCACGCTTGCCATGTCTTCTGGGCATTCTGAGGGATGGCGGCGTTGACAGTAACAGTCCTCTGGAACCTGAAGTAAAGCTCTGAATTTGCCAAAGGAGCTGCCTAATTCTCCCCGACACTCACCTGTATTCTAATGGCCGGTTTTCATGCTTAGTTTGTGACACCCCAAGCACAGGGAAGAGGTTCTTTTTAGTTCTGAAACTGCTGATTCAGTTTGCATGAGGATATTACTTTTTAAGGAACTTTCAAAAACACCTAAAATTTAATGGTAGCCATAGTTTAGCTAGAGAATCCCTAGGAATTTTCTCCACTTCCCAGCATTTACAGAATCTGATGTCACTTGGGGTTGGAGGGAGACTCTGGAGAGAAGGGCCGGAGCCACGCAGCAGGCGGAAGGGCCTTTGCCCTGGGACTGTACTAAGACAGTAAGCATTTGACTGTCCTCTTGATGGCATCTCTGGCCAGCCCTTCGATCTTAGCTGAAAGAGACCATAAGAGGGCTGCTCTACATTTATTTGATTATTGGTAAAGTTGACCCTTTTAAAAATATTTTTTTTAATTGATTTCAGAAAGGAAGAGAGATAGAAACATCAATGATGAGAGAGAAACATTGATTGGCTCCCTCCTGCACACCCCACACTGGGGATCAAGCCTGCAACCTGGGCATGCCCCCCACCCCACCGGTAATTGAACTGTGACCTCCTGGTTCATAGGTTGACACTCAACCACTGAGCCACACCAGCTGGGCAAGGTTGACTCTTTTAAAAATATTTTACATTTATATTTATCATGATAACTCTATTCACATGTATGTTAGAAACTGCTAGTTGCTTTCTAATATCCATTCCTCTGTCTTTCTAAGTAACAAGTCCAATTAGTAGCTGAGCCCTTTATTATTTAACTCAAAGACAATGTTTCCCAGGCTCCCTTGCAGCTAGGTATGGCCATGTAACTGAATTCTGACCAATGAGATGGAAGTAAAAATATTGTGTGAGACTCCCAGGAGACCCCTTGAAAGGAGAGAGGTATGCCCTTCTACCCACTCTCCCTTTTTCCATCCTATGTCCTTAAATGAGGGCATGATGACTACAGCTCTAGCAACCGATATGGACCATGAGAGCTGAATCCTGGGATGGGGCAAAATGAGCTGGAAGAAGCCTAAGCCCCTAATGACTCTTGGAGCCACCATATCAGCCCTGGACTGACAATCTCTGGGACTTTTTTCTTCTTAATGTGAGAGAAATAAACTTCCATCTTGTTTAAGCCCTGTTGTTTTCTGTTTCATGTAACCAAACCAAATTCTAACCAATCCAAAATAAATGCTCTAACTGTTGTGTGTTTTTTTTCCTGGAGCTTTTAAAAAAAAATTACTGATCTATGTTTTTCACGTATTAAAGATTATTTCATCTCTGTAAATGTTGTGACTATTCTATTTTTGCTTGCCTTTTGATTTTGTTTATGAGTTTTATTTTATAGTTTTGTTTTTAAAAGAAAGGTATTTATTTTAAAGTTGTTAAAAATTTCCAGGCTTTTAAAACACTAATTGAACCCGGCTGGCGTGGCTCAACAGTTGAGTGTGGACCTAGGAACCAGGAGGTCACAGTTCAATTACCGGTCCGGGCACATGTCCAGGTGGCGGGCTCGATCCCCAATTGGACCGTGCAGGAGGCAGCCAATCAATTATTCTCTCTCATCATTGATGTTTCTCTCTCCTTCTCCCTTCCTCTCTGAAAGCAATATATAAATATGTTGCTCTTGTATTTGAAGTGTTTATCTCTTTAGATCAGATAAATATTCACCAACATTTTGCTAGGTTTTTTTTTTTTTAATGATTTCACTGTTTGTATTTGGTGTTTTAGCTCATTGGTGAGTGCTGTTGGTGAGTTTTGAATCTTCTGTGGGTCATGAGTTTCCATCCCAACTACTCTCCTGAGTTGCAGGACAGGAGGCAACATCATCTTTCATTTACGCCACCTGTCCTGGCCTGAGCCACCCGAAGGCCAGCACGCTCAGCACCCATACCCCCCTCTTGGGTCACCTACCTGCTTCCCAGGATAGTACTCTGGGCTTCTGGAACTTCTGTGTTTGCCACCCTGTGTTCAGCTCTGCTCCAGCTCAATTCTAATTCCTGTTTCCTAGACAGGGCCATTGACCGACTTCCCAACTCTCCTGGGAGCTTTTTGTTATTTTTTTCCTGTGGGAAGGTAATATGAAGAATTGTTAGACTTTTTTTTCCCCCCAAGTAGACACAAAGCTTTTAAAATTAAAATTTTGTTTTCTGATAAGAAAAATAAACCATGTTTATCATCTAAACAGTTGGAAAATACAGAAAAGCACCAAGCAGAATAAAAATAAAGCCAGAATCTATTACCACCACTTTGTAAACACACATAAAAAAAGCAAAAGGCTGCATAGTGTTCCCCTGCATGGATGTACCATTCTTTCATTTTCCCTCCTACAGAAGAACATGAGTTTTCTAATGTCATGCTAATACATATGAGGCTACTATAAGCATCCTCATCTTCATTCTTCTATGCATTTGTGCTAGTGTTTCTATAAGATTTTTTAAATGGGGGTTGTTGACTTCAAGAGTGCATACGTAGTAAATTACAAATGCTGCCAGTTGCCTCTTGTCAAAACCTTGTACCAATAAATGCTGTCCTTTTAAGTGGCCTTTTCGCCAGCCCATTAGCTCCCCACTGGCTCATTCCTCACTCTGCCACTGAGTTGCTTTGATAAATTCGATCTGACCATGGCTTTTCGTGTTTAATGGCTCCTCACTGCCAACAAGTAGAGTTCAGACACTGAGCCTCATCTAGGATCCTTCTCAGTCATTTTGGATTCTCTGGGAATTTGAAATGCAGGGGATGTATAGGGCGGTAATGCCTGTGAAAGATCAAGGGAAGGGAGCAGGAGTAGGCATGGAGGGGGCAGTCTTCAGAATGCAACTGGGGTGTAACTCCTGGGAAAGGAAAGGAGGAACGAAGGAGAACTGAGTAGGAAGATCCCCCAACTGTGACGCAGCTTCGAGAACGTCTCAACCAGTCGGATGGGGAGCTCCAGCATAAAGAGTGCCCATGAGAGGAGTCTCACTTTGGGCAGAAATGGACAGGCCCCAGCACCCCTGCCTAACCTGCCGTTGGCTAGGGACTTCCCAGGAGGCATGTGGCCTTGACTTGAATGGAAGGGCAGACCCTGAGGCTGAAGGCTGTCACTCCGGGCAGTAGGCTCTCTGAAGGGCACTTGTCCATGGCTGGCATAAACCGCAGTCAGCCTCTTCTTTTCTCCTTCCCTGCTCCCAGACGCTATGCTCAGGTGCCACTGGCCTGACTACATGCCATACCCCACACGACCAGCTGTCCATACCACCTCCCACCCCCACCCCTGACCTTTGCTCACTCTGTTGTTTCTGCCTGGAATGCTGCTCCTCCCCAGCTGTACCCATCAAAATCCCACTATGTTTTCAAAGCCCAACTCAAGTGTCACCTCCCTGGGTCACCTTCCCTGATCCCACCATGCAGAATTAATTGCTCCTTGAGCCTAAGGTGCTATTTGTAGATTAGTACTTCCCAGGTTGGAGTATTTTTTTTTCTTTTATTTCCCTCAAACCTCAAAACCTACCACAGTATAGGCACACAGTGGAGGTTGGCTGAAACATTTTCCTGCTCCTCTCAAAGCACCCAAAGGTTGCAGAACTCCAGCCCCTGGCGTGGTTGGAAGCACACAGCCAGAGGTCAGTAGATGTTTCTTGAGTTGTCTGGGACCTCATACGGGCGGGGCAAGGTAGGCAGAAGAGTGCTGTTGTTGGGGATCACCTAGTTTGGTACCAAGTCAGAGTTTTAAAACTGGAACGTGTCTTCCTGTGTGTGTTTTCATCCATGATTTGGAAAGACCCCAAAGGTGTTTTAAAGTCACATTTTAATTGGCTCTGATCAACAATGGGAACTTGCGGGGGCTGGGGGGGGTCCCTTTTTCAATCACATTTTTATGAGTTGGAATTTTGCAATTCTTTTTTTTTTTTAAATATATGTTATTGTTTGTTTTCTTTTACAAGGAGGAAGGGAGAGGGATAGAGAGTTAGAAACATTGATCAATCTGCCTTTTGCACACCTCCTACTGGGGATGTGCCCGCAACCAAGGTACATGCCCTTGACTGGAATTGAACCTGGGACCTTTCAGTCTGCAGGCCAACGCTCTATCCACTGAGCAAAACCAGCTAGAGCGATTTTGCAATTCTTTATCACCCATTCTCTTCATGAGTGTACGGAGCCGTTATGATACCTGGAATGAGCTCTCCAGGTTGGATGAGTAATCATTTTTCATTTGGGTATTTATGGAGTGGAAGGAGTTGGGAGGGATAGAAATAGTTTTTCTCTTCCTCTTTCCCACACTCACCAGTTAAAGACCTTCCCTGGGAAGGGGCCTGTAGGAAGTGGCCGAGGGTTTCCTGGGCGGGCAGAGCAGGGCTGACATCAGGGCTTGGGGTTGAGAGTGGGTGGAGAGACCCGAGAGGAAGAACCTCTGGCCCTCTCCACCCTCATTTAGATGCTGCTTGGCTGATGTCCCTCAGCTGAAGGAGATGAGGGCTGTGGTGGCCACACCCTCTATTGTCCCTTCAAGCCCTCCAAGCTGTTGGGCCCTGGGGTGTGAGGGCCCTGTGCCTTTGCCTTCTCCATTAGGGTGGTCAGTGCTAGTGGAAGCAGGGAGTTCCAGGCTGAGGCCTTGGCTTGGACAGTGGTTAGGAATTCTTAGAGGCTTTGTAGTGTCAGGAAATCTGCCATAGACCCTTATCTCTGGCCCACAGGCTCATCTTCAGGGGCTGTGAGCCTACCCTTGCCCCTCAAGTGGTATCAAACTGCATTTGGTGGAGGCCTAGCTCTATCAGCTTGTTCTTTTACCAGAAAAGTCTGTGATCCAAACCACCGCTTTAACCCAAAGAAGAACAGCCTTTCTAATAAAGAAGGGGATGTGTTTTTGTTTGTTTGTTTTTATTGATTTCAGAGAGGAAGGGAGAGGAAGTGAGAGATGGAAACATCAATGATGAGAGAGAATCATTGACCGGCTGCCTCCTGCACATCCCCTACTGGGGATTGAGCCCCGCAACCCTGGCATGTGCCCCTGACTGGAATCAAACCCGGGACCCTTCAGTCGGCAGGCTGACGCTCTATCCACTGAGCAAAACCAGCCAGGAAGGGGATGTTTTTCTACAGGAGGTGGGTTCCTGCTGGATTGCCAGCACTGAGTGATGGAGACCCCCAGGGGATTCTAGAAAGAAGCCCAGATCATCACCTCCACACTGTGACTGCCCCCCAGGAACTTTGTGTTTCTCTTGTAACCAGAGCTTCTGGTTTCAGGACCATGTGGACCTGGTTGGCACCGATCCAGAGAGCTGAAACCCCTGGGAGCTGGACCAAGTAGTCTGGTGCCCTCTCCAAAGAGAACAACTCAGAGACAGAGCAGACCCCGCAGGTGGGTGGAGGGGTAGAAGTGAGCCGTGTTGACCCTGCGAGGCATGGAATATCTATGAGAAGAGAATATTCCTAGGCTTTTGAGTGAGTTCCAGCATAGCCATTCCCCTAAATACCAAGTTCTGGGTATGTTCTGGTCTCTATTTCAGGAAAATAGTTCAGTTCTGATGTTTCCAGAAACTGTCAGAAGTGTATGGTGCACAGCAGTGGACAACGAAGGAAAAGAAAAACAGAAAAGGGGGGAAGGTGCATAAAAAGAAACTTCCCAAGTTAGAGTGAAATATTGAACTCGATTACTAAAGCACTGAACTTGAATGAGACAGCCTCGGATTGTGACGACCCCTCTACTTCTATGTTTTTCAGTGCCGGCCACAGTTATAAGTAGGGAACCATGTCTGTTGAGACTTCCCAAGGGTTACGTAAACGGTTTGGATGGTTATATCCCTTTTTTAAACAACAGTTTCTGAAAACACTAAAAAAAAAAGTTTAAAAAATCCCACTTATTTAACAGTCTGATGCCTGAGCCAGCCCCGGGAGTCCCTGGGAGGCCTTGCAGAATCACTTCCTCCTGCTTGCAGCGGGGGCAGGGCCCTGGCTTGGTCTGGAAGCTCAGAAAGAGTCTGGGAGGAAGAGCTGTGCGTTGGGAAGGAGGAGCCCTCACATGGCTCCTGCTAAGGACAGCTGCATCTCGTCACCAGCCACCAGCGGAGAGCAGGGGCACCGGATGCAGCAGACATGGGTCTTCTGAGGGCTCAGCCCTCTCCCAAGGGAGTCTGTGCCCCAGGCAAGCTCTTCCAATTTGAGATGAGAAGTGATCGTAGAAACAGGGCTCCTGGGCCCCAGTCATGGTGGGAACCTCCCGTCTTTCTTCAGGTCTTTAGCCTCCTCAGTGGCTTGAGGGTTTCTCAAACCCGAGTGGCTGGGCTCCATCGGAGATATGCCTATGTCTCTTTTGACACATCCTAATCGGCAACCCTGATCTCCTCTCCAGGAGCCTCAGAATAACCATCTGGACAGAAAAGCTGGCCTTCTGCACCAGTGGGACTGGCTTCAAGGGCAGATAGCAAGAGGGCCCTGTGGCCAGGTCATCCTCGCCTCGGGTTTTAGCAGGACCTCAGATTTGCCGTTAGGAATATATTTTCAGTTAAGCGTTCTCCTTCCCCTGGTGTTATTTTGGAAATGCAGTTAGCTAAAGATGCATTACTCATAGTATAAATGGACTTTGTCAGACTGATACACTACATTTAAAGAGGGCACAGTCCAGTGACTCTTAGCCCTTTTGAAGTCACACACTCCTTCTAGAACAGTGGTACTCAACCTTCCTAATGCCGTGACCCTTTAATACAGTTCCTCACATTGTGGTGACCCGCAACCATAAAATTATTCTCATTGCTACTTCATTACTGTAATGTTGCTACTGTTATGAATCGTAGTGTAAATATCTGATATACAGGATGTATTTAGGTGACCCCTGTGAAAGGGTCATTCGACCCCCAAAGGGGTCGCGACCCACAGGTTGAGAACCACTGTTCTAGAATCTAAAATACTAGATGGACCTATTCCCAGGAAAATGCCCAAACATCCAGCATTTGACACATCATTTGTGGATTCCAAGGACCCTCTTGACCCTACCCTGGAGTTTGGAGTTCTTCTTATGACTGGATGGTCAATGGACAAAGGTGGTGGTGAGGGGTGGGGAACAGGGACAGACCGGGAACCTGGGTGCTGCTAGAGATCACTTCGTGGTTTTCCCCAAGGCCAGTAATGTGAACATATCAGAGATGAATGTCTGTCACTGGCCGTAGGCGCTGCCCTCCCTAGAGAGGTGTGCTGTCAGCGGTGATGCTGGGAACTTGTGCACCACATCTCTGAGCTCCCAGGCTGTGTGCCCTGTGTCTCCGAGAAGCTGGGTGGAGAGAGAGCCACCCTGCGGGCACTGGAGCTGGCTTTCTGTTGCAGGAGGCAGAACACAACGTGTGTCATCGGTGGGTTGGAGCCCTCCTGGCAAGGTGACGGGGCTAGCAGCCTGCTACCTCCCCACCTCCCAGCAGAGGTGGTGGCGGCTTGGTCACTCCAAACTCCATATTCATAACCCAGAGCCTGAAAGCTCTTATTTTCTTTGGGGAAGTCATTTTAAGAGGCAGCTTGTGATTCCCTGGGTGTTGTTCTGTAACTGGGGGAAACATGGGGAAAGTTTTTGGATCTAGACTTCATCCAGCAGCGTCATAGGGGATTTTGGAATCGAAGCAGCATAGTGAAACTAGCACAGTGATCTGCTGTAGTCCCGTGCCTGCTCTGCACAGCTCCTCCTGCTGTCAGCAGTGACTCACGGGGTGGGGGGGGGCTGGGGGGAGC
>NW_006287375.1:818912-832003 GCF_000327345.1 Myotis davidii | reverse complement strand
CGGGGGAGCGGGGAATCCCCTTTTCAGCCAGCTGGACCAGTGCAAACGCTTCTCTTTGCAGGCTCTGACACAGAGGAGCAGGAGCAGGGCCTTTACCCGGGGGAGTCTGCAGGTTTGGGCAGCTGGACCCAATGTAACACACATGAAAAGAGGCGGTCCTTCTCTTGACCCGTCAGCCAGGACCTTTCTCCCCCACAGACCTATCCCAGCATCTGGCATAGCACCCCATCCACACTGGGTACCAGACATGCCTGTTGAACTGATCAGAGGCTGACCTCTCACCTACGTCATGTTACGGGACAAAGCCCAGGCTTTTCGCGTCTCACTCAGGCAGGCACGCCGTCGTGAGCAGGTGCCATCCTTCTCTGGCTGACCGTCCAACTTTCTCCTTCATGTCTTTGTGCTTTTAATATGAGTGGGTTTTGTTGTTATTTCTATGTTCACTGGATTTCTTTTTGTTTGCTTGTTTTTATTGATTTCAGGTAGGAAGGGAGAGGGAGAGAGAGAGAGAAACACATCAAGGATGGATGAGAGAATCATTGATTGGCTGCCTCCTGCACGGATCTAGATGTGCCCTGACCAGAATCGAATCATGACCTCCTAGTTCATTGGTTGATGCTCAACCACTGAGCCACGCCGGCTGGGCTGTTCACTGATTTCTTAATGTTAAATAAAGATTTCTTAAACAGGATACAAAAGACACTAGTCATAGATGAGAAGATAGATAAGTTGACCTCTTGAACTTTTGTTCATTGAAAGTAACATTAAAAGAGTGAAAGGCGCCCTGGCCGGGTGGCTTGGTTAGTTGGAGCATTGTCCTATGCATCAAAAACTTGCAGGTTTAATTCCCAGTCAGGACATCCCCAGGGTGCATGTTTGATCCCTGTTTGGGGGTGCATACAGGAGGCAACTGATCAATGTTTCTCGCTCTAGTGTTTCTTTCCCATTGATGTTTCTCTCTCTCTTCCTAAAATCTGGGGGGGGGGGGTTTGGAGGGGGGGCAGTAAAAGGCAAGCCACGGACTGAGATTGTCAGGAACATACATGACAGAGGTCTTGTTATCTACAATGTTCAAAGAACTCTTACAAGTTAATGAGAAAAAAACAGACAAAATAAGCAAGTGTCTTGAACAGGAACATCCTCAAAGTGGATATCTAAATAGCCAATAAGGAAACAAAACTTATGAGATGCCACTATATACCCACCCAAAGGACTAAAACTTTCAAGATTGGTAATACCAAATATTGGCAGACCCTTATACATTGCAGGTAGGAGTGTTAGTTGGTATAAACTCTTTGGAAAACTGTTTCGCAATATCTACTAAAGCTAATATTCTACCCGTTGCAAAAGCCATCAGTTCCACTTCTCGGCATGAACTCAAGAGGAATGAGTGCAGAGGCCCTTCAGTGTGTGCAGGATTTTTATTTATAGACGTGGACACAGCCCAAATGTCCACCAATAGAACAGACAAGTAAATCGTGTCATATCCACGCAATGGAATATGCCACAGCAGTTTTAAAGAGGAACAAATCATGGCGACACCTAACAACATTGATGAATCTCACAGAGATGTGAAGTGAAAGAAGCCAGATGCCAAAAAAGTACATATTGTAGGATTCTATGTTCCCAGAGGATAGGACCGCACCTTTTCTCTCTGAAACCTCAGCGCCCAGCACAGTTCCTGCCACGCTCGGCAGGCCTTCAGTGGATGTTTGTTGACAGACTGAGTGAAGTAAGACATGGCCTTTACTCCTCAAGGTGTTTTCAGAGTAACGTTCGTGTGCGCTAGAGTGTTAACTGGGAGACAGTTAACAAAGGATCCCAGTTCACTGTGAAATGAAGCAGGAAATGCACGCTGTAAAGAGAAGCAGAAGCGAAGCCCTTTCGCCAGAATGGGGCTGCAGGTTCTGAAGAGGCATCCGCAGGTGCTTGGGGGATGAGGAAGGCTTCCTGAAAGGGATCCTATTGAGCTGAACTTTGAAAGGTGGTTGAGATGACAACAGGCAGGAAAGGCCTAAGAAGCGCAGCCCGGGCTCAGGCAATGGCATAACCAGGTGATTCTCAAGCTTTGGTGCCTGTCTGAATCACCGGGTGAGAACACAGGTAGCTGGGCCCCGCCCCAGGGCTTCTGCCTGATTCAGTGGATCTGGGGTAGGGCCTGAGAATCTACATTTCTAACAAGTCCCAGGTGGTGCTATGCTGCTGTTCTGGGAACCACACTTGGAGAGTCACTGGCTTAAGCCAAAGCCAGCTGGTCCAGGCAGTGGCATCTCGCCTGAGCCATAGTGTAAGATAAGAAAAGGGCAAGATGGGATCGGGGTGGACAGATGGAGAGGGCCGTGGCCTGGAGGCCTTTGGCTGCAGCCTGAGGGGTATAGACCTAATTCTGTATACTTCATTTAGGGTCACATGTGTAATAACTGGTCTCTGGATGCCTCACTCCAGGGTTTGGGTACCCTCATCCTGAAGCATAAGGCTATACCGATGTGCTGGTGATAAACGCATGCTGGGTTTGGTCTTGTAGAGACAAGCCCTGCACGCAGCACACCTGCAGAGGAAGACACGTTTACCCTGATGGACAAGGAAGGATTGAAGAAAGGCCTTATTTAACTAGTAAGAGGACATCAGGATGATTATAGCCATACTAGAGGCCCAGTGCATGAGTTCATACACGGGTGGGGTCCTGCCTGCCCACCACAATCGGGGTGGGGGAGGCTGATCAGGGGAGGGGCCAGCCAGGGGAGGGACTGCAGGTAGTTGGCCAGCTGGCCCCACCCCCTGGTCGAACTCTTAGTTGAACTCTCGGTTGAACTCCCGGTTGAGGGGACAATTTGCATATTAGCCTTTTATTATATAGGATGATTCATGCACACTGTGGGGATGGCAGGGGGAAGAAGACTCCTGATCTACCATTCAGGCAAAAGCAGCAGTTTTACTCCCAATAAAGAGATAATTGCTCTGAATTCTTCTGTCTTGTGTGCAGAGTCCTCCGATCCCCAAGGACAAGGAAGTTATACCACACGCCCAGTCCATTTCTATCACCAGGAGACACCTAGGTCCAGATTTCCCCACATGGTCTCTGTTTGTCTAAGGAAGGGAGTTTGTCACCTGGGTGTGCTTTGGGAGGGAGGCACACTGTGAATGCCGAAGGTGTAGTCCACCCCTCCCTGAGCCCTTTCCCTCATGACACAGACACAAAAAGCAGATGCCATCTGCCATCCTGTAGACTGGCTCCCAGGGACACCTCCAATAAGCTACACTTACTAAGTACCAACTCTCTGCAAAATAGCCTGCTGGGTGGGGTAGAGCCACAGATGAATCAGCCACGGACCTACCTTGTAGAAACCTGCAAGTCAGGATGGAGGAAGGTGGACAGAGGCCATTCTTGGTCCTCCAGAACAGTCCTTCTCATCCCTTGTTTCCTCCTCTGCATCCCTGGCTTAGGTCTAGCTGCCTCCTCTCCCTCACTGGGCCATGCTGGCAGCTAGAGGCTCTCACTCAGCAGGATCTTAGGGTGACAGATGAGGAAGTCAGGATGCTTGTGGTCTGGTGAAGAGCCTTCTTGTCCCATAGCTGCAGGTAGGTCAGTCCTGAGCAGGTACCCTCAGCCCACTACGTCTGCTGCTGGGACCGTGACCATCAACTCTGGGCTGAAGAAACCCAAGTCCACTTGCTGGCTGGGCTCCACATTGGTAGAGGGAGCCAGGGGCCCTGCCTTTGCATCAGCCTGTCCCAGACCAGCCAATCCACAGGCCTTGAGGGTGGGGGGCCACACCCGCAGCATGCATGATGGCCCTCAGAAGACGACATGGGCTCAGGAGACTGCTGGTCTCTTGGAGTTCTGCCTTTTTTTTTGTTTGTTTAACTTTTACAAATAAAAAAACTTACATATAGCAGGATATTATAAAATTAAGTTATGAAATTTTTATTAAAACTTTTCTTACATACCGTTAAAAAATATATACATAATTTTTTTATTTTCTTTATTGACTAAGGTATTACATATGTGTCCTCATCCCCCTCTTACCTCCTCTCACCCCCTCCCGCCCCCCGCCTGCCTTTTCTCTTAGGAACATGGGAACTGGCTTGCTTCTTCCCCCCAACCCTCCACTCCCCCGTCTTCTATTTGCAAGAGAATCACCTAGAAGAGAGCAGGGGAGAAGAAATTAGAACCAGGTTTAGACCTTGCTCTGCCACGCCTCATCTGTGGACTTAGGGCAAGGTACCTAACCTTTCTGTTTCCTCATCTGTAGAATGGAGATAAGGACCTTGCTTACCTCATGTACTAGTATTGTTCAGAGGCACAGAGGATACTAGACAAAATTCCTGTCTCTTAACTGCTCTGAAGCCTAGCAGGGGCGTTGGACAAGCACACGCACAGTGTGATGTGTACCATGTCAGAGGCATGTTTGGGTGCAGTAGTGGGAAGAGTGAAGGCACACTAACTCTATCTAACAAGGGGAAACTGCCCGGGCTGTGGGGCGTGTGGCAAGGCGAAAGCAACTCTTCAGAGCTTTGGACTCTGCTGTTTGCTGAACGCCAGATGCTGTGTTAAGTATTTTACCATGTTTTATTTAGTCCTCACAGCAAGCCCGTGAGATAAGTGTTATCATCCCCATTTTATAGACGAGTAAACTAAGGCTCAGAAAGGCTCATGCGTTGACCTGGCATAGTATTTATTGAGCGCCCAAGTCCCTCCCTCATGGAGCTTACATTCCATGAAGTCACTTGCCCAAGGTGAGTCTGGAATGTTCCAGAGCTCAGAGTCAAACCCAAGTCTGGTGGCCTCCTGGGCTTATGCTTTTCCCACCTTACCTCAGAATTCACTGCCCCTCAGGACTTTGCTCCCATGGGGGGCATCGACCGTCTCAGAATTCAGGAGCAAGGCTGGGTCAGGGATAAGAGAGGAGCTGCTGCTTCTGTACCAGTAAAGCCCTGTGTGTCCCCACAGCCTGGCCCCAAAGAAAGGCTGAATGCCTGACCACTCAGATGTTTTCCCCAGGGAGGGATGGAGGGCGGAGCTTCCTCAAGGGGATTTCAAGGGAGGATAGGGGTGCTGCCTGTGCTCCGTCAGGGAGTGACACCCTCTTCCTGGCTGAGGTGGGGAATCCCTTTGGATTTCACTGGGTTTACGGGAGGGGCCTGCTGTTTCTCTTCCGCTCAAGCCCCCTTGGGAGGAACACAGGACCAGGGTAAATCAAAGGATTGAGTCGCCTCTGGCTTCTGAGTGACCTCTGGGCTCAGCTCTGCACTGCCCTCAGCCTCCGCCTGCCTCTTGATCTTAGGAGACCTGGGGCGCTCCCACTGGGCAATGACATTTCCTGTTAACCCAAGGAAACAATCAGAGATTTGTAAACCTCCTCCACTAAGAAAAAAAGATACAGGATTTTTTGTTTTAGCATTTGCTCATAGTAGCAGTCACTTGGAAGCAGTCTATTTAGACAATATTTAATTGAGTATTAAATAAAAATATGATAAAAGTATGCATTCAATGGAATACCATGCAGCCATTGAAAACCACCATGTAAGAGAAAATTAAATGACATGAGAAGAATGCTTACAACCGTTTAGTCAAAATTCATGACTAAAACAAGATACACAAATCACAATGTACAACGGGATCTTGTTTTTAAACAATCTATAATAATAAAAGCATAATATGCTAATTAGACCGGACGTCCTTCCGGATGACCTTCCGAATGAAGCCAGGACTGCGAGGGAAGCCCAGGTCCTGAGTGCCAGAGGGAAACCGGTGCCAGCAACCAGCGGAAGGAAGGCTTATACTTGCACAAATTTCGTGCATCGGGCCTCTGGTATGTCTTTACGTGTACATGAGAGCGTCTAGAAGGGTGCATAGCAAATGTGGACAGTAGTGTTCTCTGGGCAGCAGAACTTCAGTGACTTGTTTTCTTCTGTTTTCAATATTTTGCAGTCCTTGCAGTGAGCATGCTTTTTTCTTTTTCTTTTTTTAAATCATGGAGAAAAAATCCCAGTAATGTATTTTAGAGACAGAAGAGGGAGAGAATGGCATCTTTTGGCTTTGTACTTAGATGACCCCGGGCCCCACCCAGAGTACTTGGCCAGGGGCCAGCTTGAGGAGAATTAGCTGGGCATTGTTGTCCAGGTCTTGTCTTAATGTCATCTCCCAGAGAGGCCACCAGATCACATAACCTGGCTGGAGGAGGCCCCTCCCACATTTTTTCTCCCTCTTTCACCCCATTTTATTGTCTTCATTGCACTTGTCTGTGGCTGAAGTGACTAGCCTACACATCTGTTTCCTGGGTGGTTATTTGTCTCCTCCACAGAAGGCAAGCTCATGAGAACAGCGCCCTGACGTCTTACTCCCTCTGACTTACCATCTGGAGCAGGGGTCCGACTGAGATCTTGGTTTGTAAGGACCGGAGCAGCCCCAATGTGGGCATTGATCCTAAGGCTGCATGTGACAGTGAGAACCTGGAAATAGCTCCATGGGAGTCTAGAAATAGGCACATAGCCAGCTCATAGGGCCAGAACTGCATGAAGCTTTGCTACCTGTCACACCTGCTCCAGCTTGGTAACAATGGCTGTTATTTACAGGTGTTGTGGGAGTGCCAGCTTTGTGCTTTACATTCTATAACTGAGTGGAGGGAAGGTAGAAGCAATTTATCTTATCATCCATTTCCCTTGCTTCTGGTGCCTCTGCAGTGACAGCCCACTCTGTCTTCCAGCTCACAACTTCCGCTCCTCTCTTTTAAACCTGTTCCAATCAGGTTCTCATCCCAACCATTCATTCCACTGAGTCTGCTCTTGACCAGGATCACCTGTGACTCCAAGATGCTAAATCCAATTATGAATGCTGTCTTTGTATGACCTGACCTATCACAGTGGATTGCTCCATCCTCCTTGAAGCCTTTTCTCCTATTGTACTTGTTGCTCCTTCTTAGTCTCCCTGGCTGAGCGATTGAATGGGGCTCAGTCCTTAGACAGCTTCTCTGTTAACAGTCACACCCTTGGTGACATCCTACTATAAAAAGCTACCTACTGAATGCTTAAAAATCTTCATTTTCACCCTGGACACCTCCTCTGAACTCAAGACTCAACTATCTGCCTGCCTACAGGCCTCTCCACTTGAACATCAAAAAGGCATCTCATACATAACATGTCTGAAACTAAGTTCCCTATCTTACCCAAACCTGCTCCATCGCCGGGCTTCTGCAGTCCAGTGACGGCAACCCCATCCTCCCGTTCCCTCAGGCCAAACACCTCCTGGATTCCTTTATTTTATACCCCACTCCCAATCCTGTGGGCTCTACTTTCTGGAATCTGACCATCCCTTAGTACCTCCATGCTACCTCTCAGGTCCAAGCTGCCATCACTTCTTGCCAGGATTCCTGCCTATGTTCTACCTATCCTCCCAATTTATTCTTTAACAGTGTCCAGATCACTTGTTAAAATGTGAGTAACATCATGTCACTTCTCTGTGTAAAAGTTCCCAGTGGCACCCATCTCAGTCAAAGCTCAAGTTTACACAGGGCCTTCTATTGATTCTCTGCACACTCTGGAACCTCTCACTACCTCTCTGATTCCCCGTCTTTCTTCCCCTTTATTCACTCACAACTCTGGCTGCACCATCCTCCCCACTGAGATTTACCATGTCAGGCAGGCTCTCACCTCTGAGCATCTGCACATTCTGTTCCCTCCATCTAGGAAGGCTCTTTCCCATTAATTCTCAGGGTTTGCGTCCTAATTTCTTTCAGGTCTTTATTCATAATCCACCTTCTCAGATGTCTGGACTTCCCTGGCCACACTATTTAGAATGTTGGCACCTCTTCCTACCTCCTGCCCCAACACTCCCTTCCCGCCCTCTCCTGCTTTATTTTTCCTCCAGAGCACTTACCTCTTCTGATTGCTATATAGTTTATTTATTTATGTACTAGAGGCCCAATGCACAAAATTTGTGCATGGGGGGTGGGGAGTCTCCTCAGCCCAGCCTGCACCCTCTCCAATCCAGGACCCCTCGGGGGATGTCCAACTGCTGGTTTAGGCCCGATCCCATGTAAACCAGCAGTCGTACATCCCTCTCACAATCCAAGACGGCTGGCTCCTAACTGTTGGTTGCCCCACGCAACCTTCTGTTCAGTCATTTAGTTGTCGCTCACTAACCCCCCTGCTGGCCTGGTCACCCCACACAGCCTTCTTGTTCAGTTGTTTGGTCGTCCCTCACTAACTTCCCTGCCAGCCTGGTCACCCCACACAGCCTGCTTGCTCAGTCGTTTGGTCGTCCCTCACTAACCCCCTTTCCCCCGGCGGCCTGGTCGCCCCACGCAGCCTGCTGTTTGGTCATCCATCTGGTCATTTAGGTCGTGACGGCCCCTGGCGTTTTATATATTAGGATTTGGTTGTTGGTCTCTCCTAATAGACTGCAAGCTCCATGAGGGCAGGAGGTTTTATCTTGTTTTGTCTACTACTGTACCCCCAGAACCCAAGGACAGTGCCTGGCATATAGTAGGTGTTTAATAAATATCTGATACATAGCTATATGAATAAAAATGTATGAAATAGCCACTTACTGTTTATACAAGGCCTTGAGACGTGATGGAAAGAGCACTGGGGTTCCTGCCAGTGTGAGAGCGTTAACAGGCTGCTGAGAAAGAAATTCCCCAAGAAGAGAATATCCCTGTGTAGAAGTCCTGGTGCCTGTGCCTGCCCTGGGTCACCGTTTAGCCAGCTCAGACTTCAGTGGCTTCTGAACTCGCCACAAAGGCATACGCATCACTCAGTTTCCATCCAGGCTTGCTTTGCCCAAAGGCCCACCCAGTGTTCTGCCTCAGTCATTCACTCTCCCCCTCCTTTTTTTTTTTTTTTTTTTTTTTTGTCCAGGTGCCAGTTTGCAGCCTATTGGAGGAAAACAGCATCAAGGTAAGAGAACAATGAGACTGTGTATAGTTCAGGACTTCTCAGCTTCAAAGCCTTGGAAGGTATTCAGGGAAGACCAGAGTGCTGAAGTGTTGGCAACTGGATAAAGTGAAGGTCCAGGGGACTTGTGTGACTTCCTGAATAGAGTGTGGGCACTGGGGACAGCGAGGACAGCTCGTATGGAGGGTGAATCAGCAGGGGTGGCTGTGAGGTCGGGAGAGCCGGAAGGACAGTGCCTCCCTTGGGAAAACATGACAATCTCCACCAAACCAGTTGTGGGCCACAGCCTGGTCCTCCTGCTCTGCCTCCCTCCAGGCCTTGCCCCATACTCGCTCTCTCTGGAGGGTCTGCCCTGCCTGCTGCAGTCAGGACAGGCCTGGGCAGAGTGTCTGTGTGTGTGTGTGTGTGTGTGTGTGTGTGTGTGTGTGTGTGTGTAAGCATCTTGGTTTCGTTCTAGATCTAGAGGAATATGCTAGGATGTTTCCAGTTTAGAGGTTTTCTGAGTCTGTTAAATCACAGTCCAAATTTCAAAAACTGAAAGTCCTCAGCAAATAGTGGATGCGAGGGAACGTGCACCGAAGTGGGGGAATGTGCTGATGTGATTGGAAAGGGGCAGCTTTTAAAAATGTGTGCAGCCTTTGACCAAGCAATTTCGTTTTCTGGAGTTGACCTTGGAAAACAATCACATTTGTGCAAACGTATGTGTACAGAGATATTTATAACTGCATTGTTTGTGATAGGGGAAAAAAAAAAAACATTGGAAAGCCCAACAAAACGGCAGGGGTCATTTAAAATCTGGCACATTGCCCCGGCTGTGTGACTCGGCTGGTTGAGTGTCGTCCTGTGCACCAAAAGGTCAGTGGTTCGATTCCCAGTCAGGGCACATGCCCAGGTTGCAGGTTCAATCCCCAGTCAGGGTGCATATGGGAGGCACCCTATCCATGTTTCTCTATCACATCGATGTTTCTCTCTCTCCCTCCTCCCCTCTAAAAATCAATAAAAACATTTAAAAAAATTTTAAAAATCTGGCACATCCGCACAAGGGCATGTCATGCAGCAGGATGACCTAGGTATATATTTATTGACAAGAAGGCTTTTGCATATATTGCTAAGTAGAAAAAAAAAAGAAAAATGGGAAAAGCTTATGAAACATGTCAGGAAAGTAGCTATGGCCTCTGCCTGGAGAGTGGCAGTCCAGAGCAGTCTCTTGACCAGCGTGGACTCAGGCCAGGGATAACGGCTCTCCCTTAGCCGCAGCTTCTTGCCTGGAAAAGGGCACAACACCTGCCTCACAGAGTTATGAGGATTCGGTGGGATTAACAGGGCTAGAGCCCCCAGCACAGGGTCTGGGCACGCGCTGAGTGCTCTGCAGCTGAACTCTGGACCAGAAGTATATTTACCTGCGTATAAACCTGGGAACATTCTGGAAATCTAGAAACAAATAGTGGTTTTATTTGGCTGTTGGAGTTATGGGTGATTTTCCATATTTTCTTATTTTTCTACAAGGAATACTTACTACTTATATAATGGTGATGTAATAAGAAAGGAAGTAACAATTGAAAAGGTTAAACAAATAAAAATGAAAAACTGCAATGCTTTTGGCAGGCCGGCCAGCCGAGCAGCCCCCGGGGCAGAGCTCGGGAGGACTGAGGTAGAGGCGGGAGGAGGGGAAGGAAAAGAACAAAAAAGACGGTTAGGCCTGAGGGCTGGTGCCCAAGTGGTGCACCTCAGAGGTAAGGCTCAAGGCCCTGCAAACAAGTTACCCACTTTTGCCCCTCATGGGGGAGCCCCTGGTAGGAGATGTGGTGACTCAAGGCCCACCTGTCAGGTCAGATGACACTGAGTGTGTGCAGTCACCTTCTGCTGCTGTGACAACCTGCCTCCAGCAGGTTCTGGGAGGGGCCCCTGAGGCTCCAGCCCTGGGCTGGGCTCCTCGCCCACCTTTAGAAACCCAGCTTCTTGCCCATATCCAGAGTTGTTTTGGGGAGCAAAATCATGCATGTTCAGAGACTGAGATTGCATGGCTGAAGTTTATTTAACACGGGTTTGCTGAGGGAATTACACAAACCAATAGCATACAGGTTAATGTCTCTTCATAAGCCAATAAAAGTAACATACTCCAAAGCAATGATGGATTAATTACTCTCTTGTTCCAGGCAATGGGAGATAAAAGGGGAAAAGTCTGAGTTTAATTGAGGTGTACCTTTATGCTTGGCCGACTGAGAGCTGACGTCCAGCTGCCAGAGTGAAAAGTAAAAGTCCCTCGTTGCTATGTCATGTTGCTAGGGGAGGATGGCACCCGTTTGAAGGGCAAGGCCATCTCCTTGCGCCGCTGCATGGCTTTTCACACTGCCAGTAAGAGTCACCTTTACAGAGGGAGGTGCTTATGCCCCAAAGGTCTTCAGAGAGGTTTTTAAGTCAGCAGGGCGTCGCCTTGCCCAGACTGAAACTCAGATATGCCTCACAAACTCACAGTATTTATAGTCTGAATGTCCACTTGCCATAGCAGCTCCTCCACATGTTCTTATGGATGAGCCCCCAGGCCGGGCTCTGGGCAGCTCAGCTACTGAGTGCTTCTCAGCGACAGTAAGCAAGGACGTCCTGACACAACTGACTTCATTCTTACATCAGAACCACCTTACTTCTTAAAGCAACTTTTTTGGGTCTTTGCCATAAACAGGTGAGCTAAAACAACTTCAGTTGAGTCATAAACAAGTGGATTTGAAATCTATCAAACAGTACACACCCTGAAAGGATGATTAGCTCCTCTCTTCTTTGGCAGCCTGGTCTCCCATACCCAAGAGCAAGGTCGCCCAAGCATATGCAACCCACTGACAAAGAGCCAGGGACCACCAAGGGCTGCTGTGTGGGCTCCTATCCCCACCCCCACCCCACCCCACCCACTGCCTTACCGGCCAGTGGCGTCAGGAGAAACTCTTACACATTAACAAGGTTTATGCCTGACTATGACGATTGAGCGAGCATTCTTGGGGCATGGATCATCCACATAAGTGAATTCTCCAAATATATAAATTTAATTACATCACATTCCAATTTTTATTGTATTAATTTTAACTAATTTCTATTTTATCAAATGTATTAAAATAATCCATGCATATGGTTTAAATATCAATAATGCAGAAAGCCTTGGCTGGTGTGCTCAGTGGTTAGAGTGTTGACCTGCACACAGAAGGGTTAAGGGCTCGATTCTCAGTCAAAGATATGTACCTGGGTTGCAGGTGTGGGAGGCAACCAATCTATATGTCTCTCTCACATCGATGTTTCTCTCTCTTTTTTTTCTCCCTCTCCCTCTCTTTCTCCCTCCCTCCCTCCTTCCACTCTTTCTGAAAATCAAAGAAAAAAAAATACCCTCCTGTGAGCATTAACAAACAAAAAAAGTAGCGCAGAGAGGCTCATAATTAAAACCCCCTCCCACCTTTTTCAGTCCCACATTCTCTAGAGGTAGCCTCTTTCTTTCCATCCTCTCATTCGTTTCTATTTCTGTTTATATTGTTATTTCTTGATTTACCAGTTTTAGACTAATCTGTTGACTCCTTGTAGATGAGATGCACTTTCCTTCAGAACTCCAATCTCCACTCCCCACCCTTCCAATAGGAATATAACATGAGTTTTGGTTAAAACAATAGTGAATGTAGACAGTCTTCACTGCTGAACTAAGGAGTATGTTGTGTGTGCTTGTGTTCTGGAAAAAAATGTATGTTCTTTGATAATTCTCTCTTTTATCTGTTGGGCCTACTGGATTAACCTTCTAATTTTTTAAAACCATTTTTTCTCTTGTTTACCCTCCCTTTGCCTTTTGGGTTTACTTCTTTGGGAAATCTTACTCGACTTTATCCTCCAACCCTTCTGCTGATTTCTTTTTTTAATTTTTGCTTTCTTGTTTATTTTTTATTTTTTTAAGAATAATTATCTTTTTTAAAAAATATTTTTTTATTGGCTTCAGAGAGGAAAGGAGAGAAAGAGAGAGATAGAAACATCAATGATGAGAATGGCTGCCTCCTGCACGCCCCCCACTGGGGATCAAACCCGCAACCCGGGCATGTGCCCCGACTGGGGATGGAACCGTGACTCCTGGTTCATAAGTCGACACTCAACCACTGAGCCATGCCAGCCAGGCCGCTTTCTTATTTTTAATATACAATGCTCATTCTTGCTTTCTAACTGTTCCTTTTTCA
>NW_006287375.1:815386-818854 GCF_000327345.1 Myotis davidii | reverse complement strand
TATCCCTCTGAAGATATTATCTATTTTTTCTTTGTCCCTTATTTTGTTTCAATAGTCTTCTATTCTCTATATTGTCTTTATTTGCACTTCTCTCTCTCTCTCTCTCTCTCTCTCTCTCTCTCTCTCTCTCTCTCTCTCTCCCCCTCCCCCCTCCTCTCTACCCTCTCCCTCTCTCTCTCTCCTCTAATGGCAAATGTCCTGCCTGACTGTTGATATCTATGAAAGAAGCAATAAAAAGCTGAATTAAACTGTGTGTTAGGGGAAAACTTATCAACTGGGGCTTCACTGTAGGAAGCAGGCCAGTCTTTTCATTAACAAACCTTAAATATCAGACTCTCTTCTCTAGAGCACTGTTGATATTTGGGGCCAAATAATTCCTTTGAGTCAGGGGCTCTTGTGCATTACAGAATGTTTAGCAGCATCACCAGATGCAACACCCTCCTAGAACTGTGATAATCAAGATGGTCTATAACCTTGCCAAATGTTCCCTGGGGGCGGGGGGAGTTGGGGGGAGGGGCAGATCTGCCCATTGAGAACTATTCTGGAGTCATTCAGGTTCTCAAGAGAAGCTTCTAACTCCTTGTTCAACTTACTAATTGCTACATGACCAACCACCCCAGAACCTAGGAGCATAGACAGCTATTTCATTGTGCTGCAAGTCAGGAGTTTGGAAAAGGCACCAAGTTCCTCTGCTCCACAGTGTCTGGGGGCCCCAGGCTGGGATGGCAGGAATGGCTGTGGGGGGCCCCAATGGCTGAGGTAGAACAGTCGGGGCTGAAGGATCCACCTCCAAGATGGTTCTTCATTTGGCAGGGAGCCTGGGATCGGACCTCTTGTGTGGCAGCTCAGGGCTCCAGTGTGAATGTCGCAGCCAGCAGTGCGGAAGCTGCATGGCCTGCTATGGCCTGGCCTGGGAAGCCACGTGGCATCACTTCCACTGCAGTCACACGCCTGCCCAGCCTCGGAGAGGGAGACAGAGACCCACCTTTCAAATGGAAGAATTGTCCCAAAAAATGTGTGGCCGTGTTTTAAACTCACCATGTCCTAGCACGGGGTGACCTATGCCTGGGCAGGAGGGCTGTGAAGAGGGGGGATGTGGAGTCCGACTTTTCATGTTCAGACTTTGCCCTCATCCTCCTGTTTTCATCCTTGTGTTCATCCGCCCCTTCTGCCTGAGTCTCTCGCTGTCTTCAGTCTCCCGCTGTGTGGAGCGAAGTATGGGGTGGGAACTGGGAGGATTCCAACCAATTTTCCTGGTTCCTTACCCCACCCCACCCATACCTGACCCCACCAACCATAATACCGGGTCTCCCCAAGCTCTGAGCTCTTCCAGGGTCCTGGGGTGAAGCGGCCGCCTCCGGTCAGTACTCTCCTCTGCAGGCCCATAAGAGACTAGCTCCCTCGTCAGCCATCGTTCCGCATCTGCTTCCCAGAGTTTCCTGAACTCTCATCCACCGGCGTCTACTTTGGCATTCTCTTTGCTCTGGAGGTTCGTACCATTTTATTTCTTGACTGGCATTTAAAGGCACTTCAGGAGAGAAAGGCGATTGGCATGTGTGAATAGCCTGTCCTGTTTGCCTGGAAGCCCTGTTGTACTTCTTCTGGTTGGAGGTATTTCTAAATCGTGTTACAGTCTCCCCTGCCCTGTGAAGTAGTACAGTGACCACGTTTAATCTTTTTAAAAAATAATTCAGAGCCATCTTTATGAACATACATGTTTACCTTGGCATTATTCAGCTAAGTAGAGCTATTTGTCCCTCCATGATGGGGACCCAGGTCACTGTGATAAAATTCCTTAAACCCTTTCTCATGGTGATCTCTGTCTCTGGCTGCCCCTTATCCTATTCATTTGTGGTGAGGGTGCTGCACCACACCACATTACTATCAGCACTACTCCTTTTAAATGGTTAAACCAGATGACTGTACTGGGATCCCCCCACTTCCTTGCCCCACCCATTTTCTACCCCTCCCCACACCTCCCAGCATTTGACCTTGTGGATGCACCAACCAGACTCCCTGTCCTCATGCTTCCAGCTGGGTATGGTCAGTTGAAGGCCCTGCAGGAGATTTCAGAGTAATATTGGGGTGCTTTATTTCCCAGCTCCCTCCCTTGTCAGGCCCCAGGTCAGCAAGGTCTCACCCTAAAGCCACAACTCCTCCCAGCAGCCATCTGCCACAGCTCTCTGCAGGTTCTGGTAACCACTTCTCACCCTCCCTCAGGCCCATGGCTCCCCTCTGCTGCTGGCTCCTCCCCTGTGGTCTCTCTAATCCTGCTCACCCCTGTTCCCAGTCCTTCCTTAAACTCTCCTCTGTCACCTGTGGAGTATGCATCTGTTTTCTACTGGGCCTCTGGCCGAACTGAAGCGTTTTCTGATTTGCATCTAAAACAACAATAGTCTCTGAGGGAGGCTGAGAGCTCCTCCTAGGAGTCCCTTGCAGGAGTGTGGTGACATTTCTGGGCTAGGGGGGAGGAGGGGGGATGGTGCTTTAAGTTCACTTTCTAGTTTTTAACTATAATACATAATGGAGGGTAGGGGACTAGTGACTTCTCTATTTTGGAAATATTGCTGATTGGAGTGTTTTGAGAAGGAAAAGAAGCATGTAAGTAATAGGAAACCAGGAGAGAGAATTTACGATGACTTTTAGAAAACATGTAACAGGCTGGGAAATATCAGGAGTTTTAATTATCCTTCCTGGATAACAGATCCTTGCTGGGTCTCGAGGTAAAGTGGGTGTTTGGAGGACATGCAGGCTGTGTCTGGGTGGGCACCCCCTGATGTGACAGTAGTTGTCTCTCAGGTCAGACCCACCAGCCAGGCCTGTCTGCTTCCAGGTCAGCAGCTTCTTTGATGCTTTTGCTCTGAGGAGCGTCCTGTGCTCGTCTGTCCACTGGGCTGAGGATAAACTGGCGCCCAGAGAGGCCCACAGCACACCTCACACGGAGAGCTCCGGAGCCCCTGCCCTGTGGCCTCCTCTGAGCTCAGCCTGCGTGCTCCCCGCGTTCCTGCCTCTACCAGCCTCCGTGTTGTTGAATGTGTGCACCCCTTTGAAGCACAGGTTGTAAACCTCTAGAGAAAAAGTAGAATCAAGATTTCTTTCTGGTCACCCTTTTCCTGAAGCACAGAAAGGAAATATTTCGTAAATGCTTCTCAAAACAGACAACAGGAAGGGGCTGTGCCGCTTGCCTGGCAGGGGCTGCCATTGTAATAGTTCACAGACAAGGGAGGCGACGGCCCCGCCAGAGCAGCCCTGGCACAGCCCTCAGGGCCCAGCCTCCCTGGCCCACTCCAGCAGATCCACCCTCCTGTGCAGGGGGAACGGCCTGGGCCACCCCCATTTCCCAGGGAGGAGACTGGAGCCTGGGAAGTGGAGGGTGGCAGCTTGGGTGGAGAGGCCCTCTTACACCACCACTACCACCACCACCACCACCCCACTTCCTTATTCCTGATTTTTTTACTTCCAGGGATT
>NW_006287375.1:812955-815279 GCF_000327345.1 Myotis davidii | reverse complement strand
GAATCATTGATTGGCTGCCTCCTGCACACACCGACTGGTGATCGAGCCCGCAACCCGGGCATGTGTTTTGACCGGGAATTGAACCGTGATCTCCTTGTTCATAGGTAGAACCTCAACCACTAAGCCACACTGGCCGGGCTTTGTGTGTTTTTAATTTGGGGAGTGGAGGCTGGGCCGTTGGAGAGGGTTTGTTAGTATTTAATGTGTGATGTCTTCCCTCAAGGGATGTAGCCTTTATCAGTCTAGCTGGCCTTCTTCCAGCCCACGCCACTCTGTGAGCCCCGTGAGGCCCCACAGCGTCACTCCCAGCAGAGGTGCACGAGACCCAGGCCCCGTCCTGTTCACTCTTGCCCTGTAGACGCGATGCCGGGAGGCAGACACGCAGGGACATGGCCAGAAGAGCCAGCCCGCAGCTTGTTGGTGGTGGGCCCTGGAGCGCTGGGGGAAGCTTCTGAGGCCTCTCCCCACGGCCCCTCCCACAGCTGAAAGTTCATGGTCGCTGCACTTCTGGGAGGATGGATGGGGCCCAGGTGGGCAGAACACCTGTGTAGTGTGTAAGCCCACGTCCTGTCTTGTCCTGTCCAAGCTGCCTGTAGCCTGACCAGACTCTGCTAGAGCTTGGCCACTGCTAAGGTGGCTGCCACTAACCACACGAAGGGAAGGAATATTCTCAGCCCGGGCACTTGAGCCAAAACCAGTGTGGTCCGCAACAAGGTTTCAAGTTCCTAATCTGGGCCCAGAGGCCAGGGAGTTTGGGCATCATGTGGAACCCAGAGTTGGCTGCTACCCACAGACATAGACACCCTGAGTGGGTCCTGCACCCACCCCTCCCCCCACCAGGTGTCAGAGCCTCAGCAGTGCCTCGGCCCTGGTCGCAGCCCCTGGGAAGCCCAGCTGCCACCTCTCTATAAATGACCCTGTAGCAGCTGCGCTGAGTGGGCCACTTCCCTGGGGCGGGGTGGGGCCCACCTTGTTCCCATTATACACCAAACTGATGCAACCAGCTTTCAACAGACACTGTCAGGGAAGAAACACATAACAGCAGCACGCTACAGCGTTTCCTCTTCCCATGCAGGAGGCTTGCTCACATCAGCAAAGACGGACCTCTTAGCCCACCCCCAGCCCCCCAATACCTCATCCCACCGAGCAGGGAGTGCCTTCGTCAGAACCATTTCAGGTGAGTGCATCTGCTCTGCCCAAGAACGTACGCCAGTGGCTCTCAATTATGGCTGCACATCACAATCATAGGATATTAAAAAGTACTGATGCCTGGGCCAGTCCTCACCCCGCAGATACTAATTGAATTGATCTAAGTTGTTTTGTTTTGTTTTTTAAAGTCTTTATTGAAGGATAACATACATTAAAAAAAAAACACACAAACCACAAGTGTGAAGCTCCATGAATTTTCACACAGTGAACTTACCTCAAGCAACCAGCAGCCAGATCAAGAAACAGAACATCACCAGAATCCCCTTGTGCTCTAAGGGTGTTTGCCCTTTTCCCTCCTAATCGGGTTTAGGGTATCAATTAGTTTCACCTGCTTTTGAGCTTTCCATTATATCAATAGAGTCATACCGTATCTATGCGCTGTGTCTGGCTTCTTCCACTCAACATCGTGAGATTCATCCAAGCTGTTGCCTATACGTGTAGTTGGTTCATTCCCATTGCCATAGTGTAGCCAGCCCTATGGGCAGTCCGCAGTTTACCTGTCCATTCTACTGTTGGTGGATATTTGGGTGTTTGGATTGTTGTTTGCAGCCTAAGTTTATTTTGACTACTGCTGCTCTGAGCATTCTAGTGGTGTCTGTGGGAGCACATTCGTATGCACTCCTGTTGGACACGTATGTAAAAGTGAAACTGCTGGACAAGTATGGATACGAACGTGTTTAGCTTGAGTACCATGTGCCAAATAATTTTCCAAAGTGACTGTACCAATTTACACTCCCTCCAGCAATGTAATGCCGTTCTGGCTGCTTCACATCTTTGCCAACATTTGCTATTTTCTGTCTTATGTGAGCCATTCGGGTGGGTGTGTAATGGTATCACAATGTGGTTTTCATTTGCATTTCCCTGATGACTAATACCATATAGTCAAGCACTTTTTTCATGTGTTTATTAGCCATTTAGATCCTCTCTTTGCAACGTGTCTGTTGAAGTATTTGGACATGAGTATTTTTAAGAAACTCCTTAGGGGGCTGTAAGGTTGGATCCAAGGTTGGAAAGCTTTGAACTAAACCACACGTCAGTATCTGCTGCTCTTTTACTCGATGTCCTGCCCTTGAACTTAGAGGATTTCGGATCTGAGGGGACCTCTGACCTGGGGA
>NW_006287375.1:809628-812900 GCF_000327345.1 Myotis davidii | reverse complement strand
CCCCCCCCCCCCCCGCACACACACCAAGCGTACCAGGAAGAAGCAAGAGATTGGAGCTGGAATTCAGGCAGTTGAGAATCACTGGGAATGTGGCCTCCACTTCAGAAGGGCCCAGGGAAGGCCCGTGGTGTCCACAGCTGCCGCAGACATTTCCTGACCACAAAAATGACCCTGTGCTGGTCCCCCCCAAGCCCCAGGCCATCATGTGGAGGAAGTGGAGGGGCCCCATGCCAGGTACTTCCCAGTTTCTAGGCCAGTGTGAATGGGACACAGCTCATGTGGGGCTTGTAGTCAGGCTGGGGACAGTGGAGTGTGTTCGGGGGCCTGAGTGGGGCTGAAGGAGGCCTGCTGTCTGCGGGTGAAAGGGCAGCCAGTGGGGCTCTCCCACAAGGGTCTAGGCCTGGCCAGCTCTTGTGTCCTGTTGGGTTTGCGTACAGGTTCCAGTTGCTGTTTTCCTCACCCTCTATCCTCTGCTCCCCACCTTGGGGGCCCTGCTCCAGGATCTTTCCTGCCCACCCCACCCCTACTTGACCCTCTCGATTCTGAGCTCCTGCAGCACTTGGAGTGAGAGCATCCCATCTCTCCTGACTGCACACCTCCTTGTCCTAAGTCCCCTTCATGGCACCCTTGCCTCTGGATTTGTCTGTGTTCCCCCGAAGTGAGCAAGTGGCATTTGGTAACTCAGTGACAACATCCTCCAACCGGAGAAGGAAGATACATTAAAAATACACCGAGTCGACATTTTCCTTCCCTCAGACTTAAGCTGTGCGGGTGTCAAGCAGAGCTGCCCTGTGTGGGCTCTGAGTGGCACATGTGCTGCCTGCCTGGTGGGTGAGGGGCCTGTGCACTGAGTCTTGGGCCGGTAGCCGGAGGTAGGATGCTGGTGCCCGACTGGGAGCACATGAAGGCCCCTCAGGCAGCACCGGCTCAGGGGTGGGGGTGGAGCGAGCTTGTCAGTGCCCGTCCCGTGTGCCCTTTGAAAAGAGCAGGGTCCACCTTCTGTTGACTGAAGTCCTGCCAGCTACGTGACCTGAGAGGAGGGGCAAGGAGGCACGTGGGCAAAGTTGACATTTTGGAGGCCGGTGAGCACAGAGCCAACTCTGGGCTCTCGATTGCACCAAGTCCCATGTATTTAGGCCCTTCTGGGAAATTGCTCTGGACATAGAACATTTCATGTCTGATAGCCTAAGTGCAGATGTTGGGGTTCCTTTGATTGGCCCAAAGGGTTACCAGAACCAATCAGCACCCAGAGGCTGTCTGAAGCCTAGAATGACAGCAGGAAGGACGCTCTCTCCGTCGGTGTATGAGAGTTCCAAGTGCTCACATCCTTGTGAGCCACTGGCATTTCCTGTTTGTTTTTTTCGTATTGGCCATCCGAGTCTCACAAAAAGAGAGACCCCTCTCCTTCTACTGAGCCTGCATCCTAGGATCTCCCCTTTCTCCAGGGCCACTGACCAGCAATCACGGCCTCCAGTTCTCTCAAACCTGGATCTTCAAACTCTCCTTCCCACTGGCTCCTGTGGTGCAGTCTTTGACATGCTCTTGTCCCCACTGTCTGTGTGATGCTTCCCTCCAGCCCCTGTGCCATGGAGAACAGCCGCGCTGTCTGCCTCTCACGGTTGACATTCTGGAAGGAGACATCTTTTATTCAGCAAGTATTCATTTTAATCTGCCGGTGCTGGGCATAGTGGGGTCCTACAGGGAGCAAGACCACCTGGCCCTGCCCTCGTGAAGTTTATAGGAAAATAGGGAGGACAGACATAGACAAACAAGTGCTTACATCATGGCCGTTGTGATCAGTGTCGCCACAGCCCAGTTTCGTTCTGCACTTGCACACCTGCAAACATCTCATCCCTTGAGGCCAGCTCACATGCCACTTCATCAGTGTGCCCACACTCAGGGTGTAACTGTTCCTAACAGAGGCCGAAATCCGAGGGCAAAGACCAGGCCACGCTCATCTCGGAGCCTCCCGCCTGGCACATCAGAGGAGTTCAGTAGAGGGATGCAAGTCCCTTCCCCTCTCTGAAATCAATAAAAACATATTTTTAAAAAATTATGCAGAGAATAAATACAAAAAGGAGAAGATGGGAGAAAGGTCCATATTGTCAAGAAATAAAGGACAAAGGATTTGATTCAGACAGAACTGGGTTAAAAAATAAATAGTTTGGTTCAGCCAGTGTTGCTGAGTGGTGAGTGTCGACCCATGAACCAAGAGGTCACCGGTTTGATTCCCAGTCAGGGTGCATGCCCAGGTTGTGGGCTCGATCCCCAGTGGGGGTGGGGGTGGGGGGCGTGCAGGAGGCAGCCGATCAATGTTTCTTTCTATCCCTCTCCCTTTCTCTCTCTCAAAAATTCAATAAAAACATATTTTAAAAATGTGTTTAAGTAGTTTGGATTAGGGAAGTGCAAGTCAAAACCACAATGAGATACTTTTTCACACCCTTTAGGATAGCTTTTATCAAAAACCAGGAAATAACAAGTGTTGGCAAGGATGTGGAGAAATTAGACTTGTGCATGGCTGGTGGGAATGTGAAATGATACAGTCACTATGACTATAGTTCCTAAAAAAATACACATGGAATGATCATATGACCCAGCAATTCTAATTCTGGGTATTGAAAGCAAGGACTCAAAAAGATGCTTGTACACCCATTCTCATATCTGCATTATTCACAGTAAAAAGGTGGCGACAATCCAAATGTCCATTGACAGGTGAATGGAATACATATACACAATGGAATATTAATCAACCTTAAAAAGGAATGGAACTCTGCCACATGCTACCACATGGATGAACCTTGAAAACATTATGCCAAGAAGTGAAATAAGCCAGACACAAAAGGACAAGTATTGTTTGATTCCACTCATGCCAGGTACCTAGTCAAGTTCGTAGAGACAGAAAGTGGAATGGTGATTGCCAGAGACTGGCGGTGGCAGGGAGTGGGGGATTCGTTTCAGAAGTTCAGAGTTTATGTTGGGGATGATCTAAAAGTTCTAGAGCTGCATGGTAGTGATGGCTGCATAACAACATGAGCATGAAACTTAATGTCATTGAATCGCACACCTAAAATTTTTTTAAATGGTAAATTTTATGTTATGCATATTTTACCATGATAAAGAAAAAGTAATTTGTGTATATTATGGATAGTTTAGAAACTATTGGTAAGCAGAAAGGGAAAAATTGTAAATCATTCATTGTCTTACCAGCTAGAGACAGCCACTGTTAAAATGTCAGGGTATCTTTCCATTCATTTCCTATTCTGTTAAAAAAG
>NW_006287375.1:807855-809584 GCF_000327345.1 Myotis davidii | reverse complement strand
ACGTGCGCGTCTGTCTGTCTTTGGACAACACATTGGACCTGTAGGAAGCCTTCCTTACCTCTGTCTCTCGACTGTCCCACCAAGGCTGCTTCCTCCCCTTGAGCCACCCAGAGCAAGTCTATCCGGGTTCTGGACACCAATCCTCTGAACAACTGCTCACACCTGATTTCACTGCTCTGCACCTCCAGGCTGCACTTCTCGGAAAATGCCCATTTCCCCCTTGTGTCTGAAATGGGTACCAGCATGGGCCCGGTAATAGTCGGAAGGTACGCAGGGAGCAGTGAGTGTCTGTCTCAGATACCACACGTCTGAGTTACGTCCACGTGGGCACAGGGGCTCTCACGGACAATGCGGTCATTGTTGTGTCTCCTGTGAAGGTGACTCACAACTAAGCCCCTAAGTCTGTTGGTCCAGGTTGCACTTGACCCAGGTCCCTGGGCCTTGCCTTGGTGGCTCTTGGAACCGGTGCTGGGCCTCACATTGTCCCTGACCGTGACTGACTCTAGCTCCTAGAGCCAGTTCTGCAGCCTGTCAGGAGCCAGTGACCTCATGCCCCCAAGAGCAGACCCACCTTCTTTTCTGTGAGGGAGTTTGGAGAGCAGTGAGGGCCCCACAGCGTCTGACCCTGCTGGGCCCTGGGAGGGGCAGCCATTTCCTTTCTTCCTCCCAGGAGGTGCCTCCATCCCAGGCACCTCTCTGCCCTGCGCAGCAGTAAGTCAACAGGTATGAACCAAGCTGTCAGAGATGGGGGCTCCCCGCTCACTTGGGCTCTGCAGGCCCTGGCGGCTGCCCTGCCTCCTCCACTGCCATCAGGCCTGGCCCCAGAGCCATGCCACAGCGGTCACACCCTGTGGAGGTGCCCCCCTGACCCTCACATTTGGGTCCAACTACAGCCTCTTCCCCTTCCCGCCCCTCCCAGTGCCACCTGATCCAGGAGTCAGGGCATGGGCAGCTTTACCGACAGCAAGAGGTGAAGGAAGAGGCCACAGCCACTGAGGTGACTAAAGTTCATGCCTGTCCCCACTGATTAGAAATGGATGGTGCCTTCCTTTGCCTCCAAATCCAGACGAAGACACAAGACCCTTCTCTCTTGGCTTTGAGGCCTCCACAGAAGGGTTTCTTTAAGGACCTTTACAGCCCAGTCCTGAGATTATCTTTTTATTGCAACTTTGATTAATGATTTATCAAAAACCTGATACTAGAAACACTGAAGAACAAATTTGCCCTAGAGATTAGGAAAGGTCTACATCTGCCAGGCTTGGGTCCCTGCCCACCTGCTCCCTCAAAGGTTAGACTAGGACAAAGGTACACACACACACACACACACACACACACACACACACACGGGAAAAAGACAGATATAAATGCCCTTACATTCTTTTAGAAATTAGGCTATGAATGATAAATAAACGAGGCGAGGGAGAAGAGTCAAAGGACCCCTTAGTAGAAATTTTCTTTCTTGTTTTGTTTCTAATAATATCTATTAGGAATTAACATCTTAAAGGGAAATTAGGACTGTGGGGAGGAGAGGAGCTGTGTGAAGACTATACCTCCTACAGACCTCCAGTCCCAAAGAACTGACATCTGAAGTGTGCCCGCTGCTGGCAGGGAAGGGGCAAGGGTGCCACAAGCACTTACTACTGGAAGAGCCTTGGAGGGGATTGGGTTGGGCTCGGACTGTTCTGCAGGCCCTGAGGCTGCGACAGCCAGAGCGGGGTCCACAGGTTGC
>NW_006287375.1:789820-806448 GCF_000327345.1 Myotis davidii | reverse complement strand
GGGGCGGGGGAGGGAGGGTAGCAGGAATTTGCACTTTAACCACCTCTCCTGCAGGAGATTTCTGCCAGTTCCCGCCCTCTGAGAGCCCCGGGGAGCAGGGTGCTGGTTGGGACTCTTTTTTCTTCCTCTCAGCTCTTCTGAGGTGGGAGTAGAGAGCTGGCAGAGAGGCGTCTAGATGGAAACTGGAAAATGAAACTGGAGATCACAGCCTCAAAACCCCAAGTGCTGGGGTTCCTTTTCCACAGGGAGTTCCCTGAGGGAGAAAGGGGGGCATGTTTAGTGAAGGCTATGAGGGTGTGTCCCAGCAGCCTGCCAGTGGCGCATCACCTGCCTCGCTGGCAGCCTGCAGGTGGGGAGGCGCCGCTGCACCAGCTTCCTCTAAGGCCGCCTGGCTTGCTGTCACCCCTAGAAGGGTTTCCTCTTTGGAGAAAACTAATTTCACACTTTAGGTTGAAAAAAAACTTTTCAGAGGTGCTTTAGGAAGGGCCCTGGCTCTCGGTTAGGGTGAAAGCAGTTCATCTGAAAATGTTTCTCAGAATTAGGTATTTCATATCAGCAGCTTCTTGCCCTGCCAGCTGCCTTTACCCCCTGGGCCTGCCAGGCTCCCTCACATGCACATGCAGGACTTCGGCGGGGCATCGAGATGCTTGGGTTTAGCTGAGACTCAAAAATAAACAGCTCCAGCCCTCTCTCCTCCAGCCTCCGCAGCACACACGTGAGCCAGCTCACCAGGCAGAAACACTCAGGGCAACTTGGACACCAGCAGAGAACGTGCATGGAAGCCATTTCAGAAGGGGCTAGACTGCGGGGGAGAGGACAGTGGGGAAGGCACCAAGAACAGTCCCTACCCCTCACCCCAACCATCCCTCCTTCTTCAAGGATCGCTGCCCTAACCCCCAGTCCCATGCATTCCTTAGACCAGGGGTCCTCAAACTACGGCCCGCGGGCCACATGCAAATACAAATATTGTATTTGTTCCCGTTTTGTTTCTTTACTTCAAAATAAGATATGTGCAGTGTGCATAGGAATTTGTTTAAAGTTTTTTTTTTAAACTATAGTCCGGCCCTCCAACGGTCTGAGGGACAATGAACTGGCCCCCTGCTTAAAAAGTTTGAGGACCCCTGCCTTAGACGAAGACCTTGACAGTGCACTTCCATAGCACCCTGTGGTTTCCAGCTGTCTGTGTGATTACTGGCCTAACGTCTGTCTCCATCACTGGAACTACACCTGTGAGGCCCGGCTCCTGGTCCGTGTTGTTCCCTCTTGCATACATTTTGGGACACCCTATGTGCGTGAGGGAGTCCTGAAGAGCCCAAGAGAAGGACAGTGCTCCAGCAAGGGTGTTCCTCAGGGTCCAGACCCCACCCCAGGCCCTCAGACCATCTTCAGTTGAGGATCCTGTGACAGGTGCCCCAGCCCTGCCGCCCACAGTCCGGGGACCCCAGCCGGTGGAATACTTTGGCTGTCCTGGTGTGCACAGGGGTTTAGCAGGGGGAGGGGGGGAGGGGGGCAGTTTACAGGAGAATGAATGAATGGAGTAAATGCAGATCAAGGACAGGACCACGGCATTGTATGCCCAGCGCCGAGTGCTTAACAGACACTCAGTAAATGGATGAACAAATTAATTAATTAACGAGGAGATAGGGCCCAACAGGCTACTGAGGGGAGCATGAGGGGGCATGGGGAGGGGTGTCCTGTGGCACATTCTCTGTGGTCCTGGCTTTGCTCCCCTCTCTGACAGATGGGCTCACGTAGCCTCTTCCTGACAGGCCGGGCCACTTAGCTCCCTGGGCTGCCCAGAAAAGAAAGGCCACATTAGGCCTGTGGGCCAGGAGACAAGCTGAGGAGTGGGGGGCATGAGAGTAATGGAAAACGACAGTGAAGGATGCTGGGGGATGGTCCTCTGGGAGCAGACGTGGACAGGGAAAGCAGCCCTGACCACACACCACCCTTCAGTCTTCTCAGCCTCCCCTTCTTACCTGTAAATGGCATTCGTTCTGGCGCATGTGCCTTGAAAGGCAATGTAACAGAAGAGAATAGGGCAGAATTTGGAGTTGGGCTGCCTAGGATACAATCCCAGCTGTTCATTCACGGGCTACGTGGGCTCCGAGACAATTACTGAGTCTCTCTTTGCCTCATTCTTGCTCTTCTGTGGAATGGGAACGATTATAGCAGATTCTGTGAGCTGATTCCTGTTCCTGACATGTGGTGAGGGCTTAGTCATCATTTGTTGTTATTGCCTTAGCCGGGCCTGTGAGGAGCCAGCAAGATGGCAAATGTGAGCACAGTTGCAGAATCGAACGCACCAAACAAACATGAGGAGAGTATTATTTTGGAAATACCGAAGGCATCGCTTCCCTCCCACGTTTGGGGTGGGGGCAACATTTAATTAACTTATTTAATGTTAAGCTGGAAGATACACCAAAAAGAGATGAAAAACTGAATCATCGACGGTTTGAGCTGTAGGCTGCACCGAAGCAGTGTGGCTGGTGCAGATGGTGAGGGCCTGGGCAGGCCCACTTCCTCCCTGCGTGCCGCCGGTCTTCCTCATACCAGCCGCTTCCCATGGCTGCAGCAAGTGGGGTCAGGAACACTCAGGGTGTGAACGGGGAGGCCTGGGCAGGGGTCGGCAGCCGCAGGGTGAGAACAGAGGTCCTTGCAGGGTCCCGAGGCCGCCTGTGCAGGAACCCTGCCCTCTCTCCCTGCCCAGGCCTGCCTGGGCTTCTCTCTCTCGAGGTTGCAAGGTATTGCACAAAAGGCCTGGTCCCAGCTTGCCGAGAGGCAGGCTGGAGAGGAGAGCGAATCTTTTCTCAAAGGAAATGCAGTTGTGGTTTTGAGACGTTCATTTCACATCTGTGGTCGGCGTTTCCCAGGGTTCTCAGAGGTGAATGCAGGGTCAGCTGGAAGTCGCCAAATAAGGTTCACCAGTGACCTTAGCAACAGTCTTGCTGCCCATTGGCTGCCACTGTTGCCGCCTGCCCATGCCGCTTCCTGAAGACCAGCACTGAAGCTGGGTAGAAGCTCCACACGTGCAGGGATCCACTGCCCCCCTTCACAAATCACTGCCATTTGAAGCAGCCAGAGCTAGGAAGAGAGCTCTGGGCAAAGGTGTCAGGGGAGTAGGACTGCCTGGGTGCCCAAGTTTCAAAGTCCATGTGGCCAGTACCCCGCTGACTGAGTCCTCACAGAGCACCGGATCAGCTCCCTCAGCGTGGGGGCCTGGTTCCAGCTTGCCAAGATGAGGTGCCCCCCACAAGTCCTGGCTGTTCACCTCGGGACTCCGTGGTTCCCATTTCATAGTTCTGCTCATTCCCCTTTGACAGGCACTCTGCTAAGCTCCTTCTACACATTATCTCTTTTACCTCTTTCAATAGCCCTGTGGGTCAGTTAGCCTATTCTACAGATGAGGAAACGGAGGCCAAATAAAGTCAGGGAACTGGTCAATAGTTATACCAGAAAGTAGGGAAGCCACGATTTAAACAGGTCCAGATCCCACACTATTTTTTAAAATATATTTTTTTATTGATTTCAGAGAGGAAGGGAGAGGGAGAGAGAGAGATAGAAACACCAATGATGAGAGAAAATCATTGATTGGCTGCCTCCTGCACGGCCCACACTGGGGACTGAGCCCACAACCCAGGCATGTGCCCTGACCTCCTGGTTCTTGGTTAACCACGAAGGTCACGTAGGCTGGGCCAGATCCCACACTATTAACAGAATGTAATATAGTGTCCGTTACTCAGTGTCTCTGTGCCTCCATGTCTTTGCCTGTGACATGGGGATGTTCATACCTACCTCACAGGTTTGGGGTGAGGACTGCATGAAGTCACTTATATACAGGAACCTAGTGCAAAGTGGCGGTTTGCCCAGTAGCACACCCCAGCACGGTGGGCCTGGCGCCTGCTGGGCATGCTCCCCAGGCAGCCTGCATGTTCCTGTCCCACAGAGTGTGCCGCTGAAACACTGAGGTCTGTGGACCAGACTTCTCTGTGGCCCTTGTATTTGGTTTCCACTTCCTCATTCTCAACTTCCTCCCACCCCCACCCCCACCCCCATCTAACTTCATCACTAAGGGACAGAAGCCAAAGAGGAGCCTGCTACTGAGGGGTCCTAGCCTAGGGGTGCCAGAGGAGGGAGAGGGTGGCTGGGCTACAGGGAAGGGATGAGGTTCTGAGGACAGAGGGTGGGCCAGTCAGGCTGTGGGGGCAGGCATGTCTCATTCTCTCTACTCCAAACAATGACGGTGTGTCACAGCTCTCCTTCCCTGAGAAACATTTTCATAATTAAAAAGTACATAAGTGGCCCTAGCCGGTTGGCTAAGTGGTTGAAAGTGTCAGCCCGCAAATTGAAGGGTCTCGGGTTTGATTCCTAGTCAACGGCACATACCTCGGTTGCAGGTTCGATCTCCAGCCCCGGTAGGATTGCATGCAAGAGGCAACCAGTTGATGTGTTTCTCTCACATTGATCTCTCTCTCTCTCTCTCTCTCTCTCTCTCTCTCTCTCTCTCTCGCTCTCTCTCTCCCTTCTCTCTTTCTCTCTCTCTCTCTCTCTCGCTCTCTCTCTCCCTTCTTCCTTTCTTCCACTCTCCCTAAAGATCAATGGAAAAAATATCCCTGGCAAGGATTTCTTTTAAAAAGTATATAAGTGATCTGGTAAAGATGAAAATACATATACCCTATAACCCAGCAGCCCCACTCCTCAGAATGTTCCTTAACCAAACTCTTACCCTGTGCACCAGATACCCACACAGCACCAGGAGGAGTCCAGATGCTGGCTCATCACCACTGGAGAATACAAATACCATGTGCAATGTTTCTGCAGTGAAAATGAATGAACCACAGCAACTTGCAAAAATGTCATGTGGTATAGAAATACTGTCACAATGATGACTCTCATCAACATTATGGAACACAAAAGAATATGTACATAATTCCTTTCATGAAAAGTTTAACAACTGGCAATCCTGGATGGTATTGTTTAAGGATACATGCAGAAGAGGCAAAATATAAACAACAGAAATTATCACAAAAGTCCATGTAGTCATGACCCCAGGGAGGGTTGGGGGTGCGATTAGGAGTGCACAGGGGTTCACAGTAGGCATTGTTGTATCTCTGGACCTGGTGGTGGTTATACACGTCTTTGCTTCATGTTTTGTACTTATTAAACTGACTGTATGTTCTGTGCATTTTTGTGCATAAGTATTGTTTCACAGTAAGAAGTGCACTCGGTCAGGCCCGGCACTGACCGGTGTGTGAGTGGGCAGGGCAGCAGCAGCCTGCTTTCCGAGCAGCACTCAAGAGTGTCACACTGTTTGCTGAACCACAGCTGTCACTATAGCCAGTGGAGCCTTGGAGGGAACGGAAGACAAGGACTGGTATGAAGTTAGGGGTGGAGGACATCCTTTGACATGTCAGTGCAACCGGCAAAGGTCAATCAGTGTTTGTGGAAACGGGGCTGGAAGACACCATGGTCAAGGCCTGTCTGCACTTGAAGGGATCTGAAGGGGCAGGGGACACATGCCAATGACCGGGCCTGAGACCCAGCCCCCTGTGGCCCCTGTAGAACATTGATTCAGCTGGAGTTCCCATCCCAGGACTCCTCTACAGAGATGCCTGTATTTGTTGATTATCTGCATTATGCCCGGCCCCTTCAGAATACAAAAAAAAAAAAAAAAAGGAAAATAAAAGCCTTCAGCAGTGGCTGGGACAAGATGCATAATAAGGAGTCTCAGGCCACAGGATGAGGCTCCTGACTCTGTCCCTCGGGGAATGGCGTTTTCTAAGCTTGCAAGCTTGTTTTATTCATCCTTGTTCCCCTAGCCTGCAATAAGCCATGGAGGACAGTTAATAAACGTTTGCTATGTGAGCAAGTGTGCAGATTGTGCTGTAGGGAGTAAGGCCTCATCACGTCCTGACAGGCAGCTACCAGGCTCCCTGCTTCTCTGGTTCGTCTCCAGAGAGAGGTTTTCCTCAGGGGGTGCCAGGGCTATCGCCACTGCAGCCCATCAGGGGTTAAGGATGACCCTGGGTTTCCTTCTCCAAGCTAAATTCACCAGTTTCCACGATTGTCTTATAGCCCTCAGCATTCTGGTTATCCAGTCTGGAGGGCAACAAAAGCATCCAGATGTGTTCCGAGCAGACAGAACCATGGATATCGATGGAAAATTAGGGTTCTGTGCTTTGGCAGTCAGTGTATCCGAGTTGCAATGGTGATAGTTTCTGGCAGGGCCTCCAACACCAGAAGAAGGCTTCTGATCATCTTTCTTTGGTGTTTTCACAGCCTTTACACAGATACTTTTAAGACCTATGTAATACTTTCAACAATAAAGATTTTTAAAAGAACACATAAAAATGTAAATAAAATAGTATCTTTTTATTGATTTTAGAGTCGGGGGGAGAGAGCGAGAGAGAGCGAAGCATCCATTAGAGAAAAACATCGATCTGCTGCCTCCTGCATGCACCCCAACCGGAGATTGAGCCCGTGACCCAGGAATGTGCTCTGACTGGGAATTGAACCGACAACCTTTCAGTGCACAGGACAATGCCCAACCAACTGAGTGACACCGGCCAGGGCAACACAGATACTTTACTTATGTAAAACTCCACAAGGTAGCCTTGTCACCAGTGTTATATTTCTCTTCAACTCTCCTGGAGACTCCCTGAGAGCTGGCTTGGGGTAGGCACCCCATAGATGTTAGTTCATATTATTTACTTTGTTGTTTTATCATTTGAATGAACAATCATAAATTCAGGGTCACGAACTGAGCATGTACTCTGTGTCAGGCACTGCTGGTGCTGGAGTATAGCAGTGAACAGAATAGGCCTGTTCCTGCTCCCCAGAGAGCCCAGACTCTGGGAAGACTTGTTGATTGAATAATAAGTGCTGGTTAAATTCATTGTGAACAACACCACTACCACCAGACGTTCACTGGGTGCTCCCTGTATGTTCAACTCAGAACACACTGTCCTTGCCCTCCAGTGCGGGAAGGTGGGAGTTGAGGAAGACACCACCATGAGAATGAAAAACCACTGGACTTGGACTGAACTGACTTACAGATCAAATCCTAGCACTGCCACAAACTCATTATATGACCATGGATGAGTTAACGTGACCTCTCTGAGCCTCAGTTATCAGTGAAATGGGTATAACAATACCTCAGAGACAGGAGAGGATCAGTTAGGGTCACCACATTACATACCTCCAAGGGCATACTGCTCACATTTTAGTTTCTGCAGTTGCTGGTTACCTGAAGTTAAATGACCCGCTCTGTGACCTGAAGTCAACAATAAATGATGGCTATTGTTATGCACAAGTAGAGGAAAGCAGGGGTCACTGCAGGCCAGCAGGCTGCACAGGATTTGGCCAGGCTTTGTTCTTTCCAAGGAAGGGCAGGGCTCTGAGAAGTGCAGACTGATGCAGGCAAATGCCAGGCTGATTTTGAGTTCTCTAGGAACAGAGAAGCTGCTGGGAGCTGAGCATCAGGCAGGGATGAAGGAGATGAAGGTGAATACTTTATCGAGCTGCCAAGGATCCTAGAGAATGTCTTGTCCAGGTCTTGTCTCACAGGCCAACAGAGGCCAGGGAGGGAGAAGAGTGAGTCTCAAGGTCCTGTGGCAAAGACCAGGGCCAGGACCCCCGCCTGTGCAGAACCAACTCAAATGACTCCTCAAGCCCAGCTTGTGGCCCCACAAAAGGAAGTCCCTGGTACTTTTCATTTATACAATTTTTTTTCAGATGGTAAAAGTCATTATAGCATATGGGGCATTTTAAAATTATAGAAATATAAGAAAGGAAATATAATCACCTAACCCCACCACCAAAAGCAATCCCCATTAGTATTCTTATGTATTTCTTCCAGAAGGTATTGCACACAAAGTTAAACATCCTATATTTATTAGATTGGAGTTGTGTTGTGCATAGTTTCATGTTCCACCTTTTCCCTGTAAAACTGGGAGTGTTCTGTGAACAAAGGCGCTATTTTAATGCAAAAAAAAAAAACCTCTAGAAATCTTTTTCCTTAGCAAAAAAAGAAGAAGAAGAAGAAGGTGCAAAGCTACTGTCTGTGGTGGTTGGGAGGACATCCTGCAGGCTGCAGGGTGGCTCCGGCTCACATCCGCTGTGAGCTCTGAGGCAGGGGGTTAGAAAGTCAGGTCTTTCTCTTCTCTCCTGGCCAGGCTGCAGCTGGTGCCTGCCCGGCAGGACAGATGAGTCTGCACTCACCCGTCATTTGCCGACCCGGGATGTGTAACCACTCACTCCATCCAAAGGCATGTGAGGTTGTGACCACGACTGTTTATTAACAGCAGCATCTCAATCTGTGCAGCACAATGTTTTCTCAGGTGTTATTTCACCCAAGACACGCACCCCGTGAGGCAGGTAAGACCAAAGCTGTTATGCTTGTTGTACAGATGGAGAAACTAAGGCTACAAGAAGTCTAGTGGCTTCTTCGAAGTTACACAGCTAATAGGTGACAGAGCAGGCAGATTTGACTGACCTCCAATTTAGTGATTTGTCCTCTCACCTTTTTCCTCTCTAGTCCTCGTATTTCCTGAGGGCAGCTGGATCCCCTTAGTGAGGCCAGGGACTGACAGTGCTGTGTGCCGGAGCCCTGCCCTGGGAGTTGTCAGCCAAGCGCTGCAGGCCCTGGCTGGCTGTGCGGAGTGGCCTGACCTCAGGGCATGACTCAGAGCCAGCACCCTCACAGGTTTGGGGAGTGGGCTCTGGGAGGCAGCCGTTTCCTACAGACACGTCCAGCAGAGCACTGTTCTTGACCTGCCCTGGGCCGCAGAATCTCAGTCCCTCCCAGGACAAAACAGCCTCTCACCGAGGGATGGTGGGGCTCTGTGAGACCCGCTCTAACCAAGGGATGTGGGGCAGCTGCGGCCCCTGGGTGGTTTCTCAGTATTGCTGCTGTACCATCAACTAAGCGGCTTAACACACAGATTTATTATCTTTCAGTTCTGTAGGTCAGAAACCCCAAATAGGTCTTAACAGACTAACGTCACGGTGTCAGTAGGGCTGCATTCCTTTTGGAGGCTCAAGTAGAGAACCTGCTCCATTGCCCTTTCCAGCTGTGGAGGTTGCCTGCATGCCTTGGCTGGTGGCGCCTTCCTCCATCTTCAAAGCCAGCAAGTCAAGGCTAGTCGAGTCTTTCACACAATTCCATCTCTCTGGTTCTGATTCTTCTGGACCAGCCAGATAATCCAGGATAATCTTTGTTTTAAGATTACCTGATTGATTCCATCTGCAATTTTAATACCCGGTTGCCACCTAACATAACATGTTCACAGATTCTATACGTTAGGATGTGGACATTTCTTCTTCTTTTATATTGTTGACACCAATACAGATGTCCCCATCCCACCCTTTGCCCCTATTACCCCTCCCCCTTTGCCTCCCTCCACCCAGCCCCTGCCCCTCCCCCCTTCCCTCTGGCCATCATCACACTGTTGTCTGTGTCTATGGGTTATGCATATATGTTCTTTGGCCAATCACTTCACCTTCGTTCATCCAGTGCCCCCCTCTCCCCTCCCCCCACCCCTCTGACAGCTGTCAGTCTGTCCCATGTATCCATGTCTCTGTTTCTATTTTGTTCATCAGCGTATTTTGTTCACTAGATTGGATGTGGACATATTTATCCCACCATAGACCACTACTCTGCCTACTCCTCTGGGTTATCCAAGGGACCCATCCGCAGGCATAGACAGGGTGTGGGGCCAGACCACAGTCAGGATGTGCCAGCCACTGTGAGAGAGGTCCTGTCTACCCAGGCCCCCTCCCACCTGCCTGCTCCTGACTCAGCGCAGCCTGTCCTGGCTGCCTCTTCTCCCATCTGCTGCTCCCAGTTGGAGGCAGAGAGGAGCTGGGCAGGACACACCAGGAGGTGTGGACAAGGAGGAGGGAGGTGTAAGGCTGGTTGCACCAGGGCTGTAGGAGGCCCTGGGAGGTTGAGCGCTTCCCACCTGGAGACCCTACACTTTCCAAGGACGAGCCTAACCTCTGAGGGCTCAACACAGAATCTAAGGGTCGCTGCAAGGCTAGAGGGCCAGGCAGCTCAGTATTGGAGTCCCTCCACCTCTGCAGGCCTGGTTGTCCTTGATAATCAGATTTCACTTGGCCCCTTCCTTCAGGTGCTGACTGTCTGCCTTGTTCATTCCCGTCCGCCTCTCTTTCCCTGGACTGCTTGGTGAGGGTCTGGGGGCTCTGAGGCCCAGCAAGAGGGCCTGTGGACAGCAAGGAAGGGAGAGGCTGGACAAGGCCTTTGGCCCTCCGAGTAGGGTGACCAACTTGCCCCAGGTTTGTCCAGGACTTTCTCAGTTTTAGCACGGAAGGTTCCACATCCCAGGAGACACCTCGGTCCTGAGCAAGGGCCTTTGCACCTCCTAATCTACTCTAAATTACCTCTGCAGCCTGCACAGCTGGCCCTTTGGACTCTGGGATGCCAACCTCTGCACAGTATCTGGGCACAGAGAAACCTGGGGCTGAGGAAGGGCCCCAAGCCAGGGCCCGGGAAATAGACTCCTGCTTGCGGTGTTCGCAGCAGAGGCATCGCTTGTGGAGCCACGCCTGTGTCTGCCTGGGACAGAGCTCCTAGACATGTGCGCAGGGCTGAAAAATTATATTTGCACCTGAGTCTCTCAAAATGTAACAGCCTGATTACTTCTGGACGGTGTGCTACAGGTGGCTTTAATGTTTCTATTTACTCATCTGTATTTCTTACTCTGTACAACTGAACCATGTTCCTTTTATCTGTGTACATTTTTAATAAAAGAAAGTCACTAATGACCCAACCTTCCATCTCCAGTAGTCCTGCTGAGGGAGCCAGACGGGTTGTGCCTGCTGTATGTCGTGGACACAGTGGCCCTTGTTCTGGGATCTTTAGCCCGGGCTGCTGGTTGGACGAGTCTCTACTGCAGGAGCAGAGCTAGTTACCTTCCTCTGCCCTCCCTGCCTCTCACTCTGCTCCCTGCACCCCTGAGTCCAGCCTAGGTTGTCCCCAGGGAAGGACTCAGAGAAGCCAGGTGGGCAATGGGCAGAGCAGGTGAACAGCTGCTGACTGCAGGGTTTTGCAGGCCCAGGGTTTTGCAAGAGATGCTCTCCAGCGGGGCCTGCCTGAGCACTGTGAGGAGATGCAGGAGATGACTACTTGCCCTGGGGAGCTCTCAGTCTGGCTGGAGAGATTGGGCACCTCCGAGTGGGGAGTAGCAGACAGGAAGGGGACAGGCACTGGATGGTGAGGCTCTGCCTGCTTGGGTTGTCAGATAAGGGAGGGCCTCAGGGCCACAATGCATGTCTCTCAGTATGGCCAGAGGCCAAAACTGGGGTCCTCCCGAGTGACCTGAGGCAGGTTCCCCAAGAGGGGCCAGATGGGCACCTGGGCTGGGAACTCTGGCTGCTGCCAGTTCATGACAGATGGGTGGTGATGAACAGTCACCAGGCTGTTCTGAGTCTTGAGAAGTTGCACATCCCTTCGGGCCCTCCCCTCTGCCCCACCCCACCCCATTCCCCCACCCCCAGAGAATACCAGCCTCCCACACCCACTTGCCCAGCCCTCACCATGGCTCTCAGCACCCTCACATCCAGCTCCTTTCCCCATCCTGGCAAGCCAAGAAGAAGCACTGGGAAAGGAGTCCTCCGTCTGAGCAGTGACAGCCACCTTCCCGTCCCACGGCCAAGGTCAGCAGCCCCCACCCAGTCCACCACTGCACCAGTGTGGCCGATGTGTGTGACAGGACCCCTTGATGTGTTCTTCGTCTCAGAAAAGTCATAGCTCTTCTGGCATAATGACTTCCTCCCTGTCCACCCCAGGTCCCCAAACACCACCACTGTGCCCACAGGGCTCCCTTCTTTCTCAAAGAAGCCTGGCCCACCACCCCCGCCCCAACCCCACCCCAGGACCCATGTGGCCCCCTGAACGGAGATCCTGGCATATCCTCTCACCTCTGTGAGCATAGGTGTGGCTGAGGAGTTGAATGCTGTGGAAGAGCTCGCTGGTCCTGCCCTAATTCCGACTGAGAGGCTGATGGGAAGTGGTGGCAGAACTGAACACCCTGCAGCCACCTGGTTTCCAAGGAAAAGCAGAGGGCAGAAACCAAGAAGGAACCCAGGCCAATGCGAGGCATTTGGCCAGAAACAGAAGTGAGGGCCCCACCCGCCGTCTCAGCTGGGTCTGGAGGACAGGGCTGGGCATGTCTGCTGAAGAAAGCCTGCCAGTGAGTCTGAGCGCCCACCTGATGTGGGGCAGCAACCAGCCAGCTGTCAGAAGTGCTGTTTTCTCAGGGACCAAGAAGCCGGGATTTGAGTCACAGCAGCCACAGAGTGGCTCCAACCACATGGCTGGGAGTTAGGATGCACCCCAAATGGTTCTGGCTGGTACAGTCACCAGAGTCCAGACCTCTGAGGACCCCAGGACCCCACAAGGGTCTGGTTTTGAGCGGAACAGGAGCACATGGCTCAGACAGGCTAGCTGAGAAGTTCTCTTTGATCCCTAGAGCTGAGATAAGGGCTAACAAGCCAGAGTTCCCTGGAGCCGGTTCACAGACTTGTGTGGCTGAGCTGCCCCCTGCACTGAGGCCAAGTCACAAGCGGTCTGTGTCCTACCCTCCTGGGGCCCACGCTCCTCTAAACTGCAGGTGGCCTCCAGGGCATAGGTGGGGCATCCCCCTCCTTGAGAAACAAGACAAACCCTACCCCATTGGGGCCCTGGGGCCTGTAGCAGCAGAGCCAGTCCCCTGGGGTGGGAGAGGTCACGAGTGCCGAAAGCAGGGGCGGGTCCTGCACAGTGTCAGAGCAGCTGTGGCTTTTGCTACCTTCTCTGTGTCTCCAAAGGCTTTCTTGGCATGAGGTGCTAGAGCCCTGCTGCCGGGCAGGCTCTGCCAGTCTTCCTCCCCAGGCCTCAGTTTCCTCCTCTGCAGGCAGCCTGATGTTGTGGAGGCAGTCTGGGTTCTGGGCACAGACAGCTGTGGGTTGGAATCCAGGCCCCATACAGATTAGCTGAGTCATCTTAGGCAAACGCCTTACTCCAGTTGAGCTTTGGCTGGTCTGTGAAGCAGGGGCTGTGGTAGGTGCCGGTGTCATGGTGCATAGGGGGTGCTTTGCACCTTGTCATGGTGAGCCCTGGAGGGCTGTGTTACCATTACCCAGCCAGACTTTGAGGTCCTTTCCAGTGCTGCCTATTTCTGAGCTCATGGAGCTACGTAAGGGACGGTGAGGTGGACGTCTGCCTCTCCTCTCGCTCTGTCCCCATGTCCTTGCTTTATTGCCTTCAGTATTTCCCCAGTTGAAATTAAACTCTGCGTAGACTCTCTAGGCCAGTGATGGCGAACCTATGACACGCGTGTCAGAGGTGACAGGCGAACTCATTTTTTTGGTTGATTTTTCTTTGTTAAATGGCATTTAAGTATATAAAATAAATATCAAAAATATGTCTTTGTTTTACTATGGTTGCAAAGATAAAAAAATTTCTATATGTGACACGGCACCAGAGTTAAGTTAGGGTTTTTCAAAACGCTGACACGCCGAGCTCAAAAGGTTCGCCATCACTGCTCTAGGCCCACCTCACCATGGAGCCTGCAGAAGTGGGGGTTTCTTCTCCAACTCCCCACCCCCAGAAAATCATCAGAAAGGGGTCTTTGGGCAGCTGCCTGGAGTTAAGGAAACCATGTGGCCAACCAGCTCTTCCTTTGTACTGCCTGAGACTTGGCCTCACCAGGGAGTCTTGGCTGACAAAGACAAGTCTTATTCTTCCCAGAACTTTCACTCCTGGAAAAGAGAGTACACCAGCTCCCCCCTCTCCCTCCCCAGGCTCCTGCCCCTGTGACCGACCACTGGTACAAGTGGGGAAAGGTTAGTGCAGTGTTCTGATGAATTTCAGGCATCCTCACCGTGGAGAGTTAGTCCTGCCCAAGTTAAGGAAGGGCGTTGCATCTGACAGACAAAGCTTCCTGGGTGCTCCAACAGGACCCCTCGATCCCCGCTGATACAGGGATTTGAGGGTCTGTGCAAACTGTGAAGGACCAAACGGTTCCAGAGAATGACATCCTGGGTATGACCAGCTCTGCTAGCCAGGGGGCGTCACTCCCAGAGGAAAGGACCCCACCCCAACCAGGCCCTGGGCTTTTCCTAGGACTTCAGTTCTGTCTTTGGCAGTCCCCATCTGAGACTTCCAGAGCGATCTGAGAAAGCCCTTATCCTGCATGTGCTGCACTGAGAGATGTTGGAAACCAATATACTAAGACGGGATAGTTTGCATCTGTATTCCCTAAAGATCTCCTGCCACCCTGAGCCTCTGTATGGCAGTTAGCGTATTAGCCTGTAGCTTTCTTCCTGTTGCCAAGTGGGCGGGATGAATAAACCCGCCCAATTAAAATGACACCTTTGGAGTAAGGCAAGGAAACCCTGTAACTAACCAGAAATGCCTTTGCATATCTGTAGACTTGGCAAGAGTTCTAGCTAGTATGACTGAGCCCATTTTGCCAGATTACCCCATTGAAAAGTGGTTCTTGATGACAATGATATCATCACACCTAAAAATCAGACTTTCCAGTGCCTTCTAGCTCCCTCAGACAAGAGCCTCCACCTTCACTCAGTGCTTGGACTGAAACTCTTAGAATGACCCACAAAAGCATTGGCAGGTCCTTAGAATGACCTTAAATGATTATGTCCCAATTCGGCTCGGATTAAACTGTTGTTCCACTGATGTGGCACCTTTTCACTAATGAGTTACTGTCAGCTGCCATCATCCTTAGGTGAGCAGGCAGACTTTACCGTTTCTCCTGTTGGGCATGGGCTGAGGTCCTTGGTGGGTTGAGGTGGGACAGCTCATGGTGCTGACCCCATCCCACACTCCTCCTCCAGGCCTGGTCCCTAGGACCCAGCTCCATTATTACGAGGAGGGGGTACAGGATATTCTAAGGAGTTGGTCCCAATTGTTTAGGACTCCTGGGATAAGAAGAGCGGGAGGAGCTCAGGACTCCAGCTTGGCTCTGGAGATTGGGTGATGAGTGGAATTCCTCTCCAGTTTTGGTAACTATTTTTGGTGATGAACTTTGACATATTAGAATTTGAGATTTCTCCAGCTACCTGGGGTTCAGCATCCCCACTTCACTAAACTCTCTGTCAGGGATGAGGCTGGAGGACAGAGGAGAGAAGCCAGGGGCGGTTCTGTTTGCTCTGGGTTGCATTTCCTCCCTTCCATCCCTCCTCAGCCCACTCTCCCTGGCTTCACACTGCCCCCAGCCATCCTTATCTGGAAAAGCCACCCACTAAAGGCCTTTGCCAAGCCCCCTTTTAGAAGCCGCAGGAGGCTAGTCACCCCCAATCCATTTTTCCTCTGTAAGGGCTGGGCTCCGGAGCAGCTGGAAAGGTCATTTTATCTATCCCTCTGCCCATAGGTGAAGCTACTCTTGAAAAAACCAGGTGGGTCTTCTGATGGGCAGAGCTTGAAGTTGGGGTCTTTCCAGGCACCCACATACAGAATACCCGCCCCTCCCCACCCCAGCAGGAGGCTATCTGTCACTAACACTGCATGTCCAAGGTCAGAGAACAATATTTCTTGAGCTTGGCAGAGCACGTCAAACTGACCTTTGCCCATGTTCCAAATGTCTCATCTTCTTTCGCTCAGCCTTCCCTTCCCCACCAAGGGCCCACATTCCTTCCAGAGAGCTGGGTCCAAAGAGGGGATCACAGTGCAAGTGGTTTCTAGGACTAAGTATATGGAAGATGTGTCTACAAGGCTTGGTTTCCCTGAGCAACCCCATCCCTGCCATGGCCTTTCCCTAGATCTGTGGTCGGCAAACTGCGGCTCGAGAGCCACAAGCAGCTCTTTGGCCCCTTCAATATGGCTCTTCCACAAAATACCATGTGCGGGTGCATGCGTACAGTGCGATTGAAACTTAGTGGCCCTTGTGCAGAAGTCGGTATTTTGTGGAAGAGCCACACTGAAGGGGTCAAAGAGCCGCACGTGGCTCGTGAGCTGCAGTTTGCCGACCACTGCCCTAGATGAGGCTAATGATGCCAGCAGGCTTCCCTTGGCCAGCCTGCCTACTGCTGGGTACAGTTTATGCCAGAGACTGGGGAGGGAGAGGAGAAAAGCCCATATCCAGACCTCTCACCCTCAGATTTTCCTGTGACTTGGGCCTTATCCGAAGGGTGCTTGGGCATGTGTCAGTGGTTCCCAACCTGTGGTTTTCAGAAACACTGTTCTGATCAATATACCCTGTGGAGGGCCCCCTCCCAGGGAAGGTGCCATGGGCTTGAAGTTCATGTTGACTGAACCCAAGGTGTAGTAGGCACAGCCTTATCTTGGGGGCATATCTAACCAAGAGGTGAGAATGGCTCAGTTGACTCTTCAAAGCCCAGGTGCCGGGAAGGGTTTTTATTATGTAAATCCAGTCAAGCACCGGGAATGAATAGACTCCGGCCAACCCAAGCTCCTGCATCTTGAGTTTTGGTGAAACCTCCCGATATTTGGGGAATTTGGGCTATAAAATAAACACCTGCTTCGGTGCTGGGTGTCTCTGTCTCTCCGCCAGAAGCCCACCCAGACCCAGCTTCTCCCTCTATTTCTGTGTCCAGTCTCTTCATTTCTTTCTCAATCCCAAGCACCTCTACTCAAAGAACCGGTTCGC
>NW_006287375.1:782442-789741 GCF_000327345.1 Myotis davidii | reverse complement strand
CGATATAATACCCCTTCAGAGAGCTTCTGTGTGCATTAGCCCAGACAGACCCTGAGAAGACGTGGAGGAGGGAAACCTACTTCCTGTAAGGTCGTCCAAGGTTTTCCTAACACTTTTGTGCATGGACCCGTTTCACAGAACAATGCAGGGCTGGCATTCATTGTTCTTTCAACACCCCACCCAACCCCTCAGGTCTGTCCCCAATCCAGTTTCTACCTGTACGGTCCAATACAGTAGATACTAGTCACAAGTGGCTATTTAAATTTTAACTAATAAAGTTTAAAATCCAGTTCTTCCATCGCACTGGCCACATTTCAAGCACTCCGTTGGCACATGTGACTCTGCCACTGCCTACTGGACATGTCCATCTCTGCAGAAGCCGGGCAGCAAGGCCTGACACAGAAGGCCTCGGGAGCCTTTTCTGAGCTGCCGTCTGTTCCGGTGCCCATGACTGCACTGCACCTGTTGCTCACTTTTGGGAATGGAACCCGAGTGCACTTGCATTTGAGTTCAGCGGACAGACAGTCTACGGCACAGTCCTCAGAACTCAAAACTCAACATTCCCCAAATTCAATTCACACCCCTGGCTCTAACGCCAAGCCTCGACTATATTTACATGAGTATGTTCCTGTGTCATGGCTGTCCCCTCCGGCCATCTTCTCCAAGAACACAACTGAAAGGATCCTACAATAGGTGCGTGTCACCTCACCCACAGTCAAGCTCAGGCAGGATGCCAAGAATGAGGCCTCAGAATGTCTCTACAGAAAGTAAACTCATCTACAATTTATAATGTATCTACAAATAAAAGGCCACACCCCTTAGAACAATTCACTTTTTATAAAAATACAATGTACATATTTACACGCATGTACATATTATGGTCATATATGACTTAGTGGTTAGAAAGCTTTTCCAATTTTAAAAGTCATACCAAGGTGCTCACACTTCCCTCCCTGGGCCTGCTGAGAGCTGCTGCAGCCCGCCTGAGGGGCAGGTGGGCGCAGGACAAGGCACTGTATAAATAAACGCAAAGGTTGAGAACCCGCGGGAAACGTTAGTGTACATCTCTGATCAGAAACGTGGCAAGATCCACAGGAAAAAGTGCCATGCTTTCCCCCCAGCCCCTCAGCCCAGGCGGGGAGGGCAGGACTCCTCTGAGGCTGAGGGAACACTGTCCCCCAGGACCACGTTTTTCCTTCACATTTCACTGACTTTGGAACAGCGCCCAGGGCTCAGCTGGGAAGGGAGGTGCTCTTTGGAAATAGGATTCACTTAGTGCAATTGTCTTAGTGCAGAGCCAGCCCTGGGGTGGTGCTGTGCTTTCCTGAGGCCACTGGTCTGCTCCCTCAGTGACAGCGAAACCCTCTCCAGGCACAGGCAGCAGGGTTCGGAGGGGAAACCTGGAGGGCTGACTCCTGTCTGAGACCTCCACCTGACGCCAGTCTCAGAACCCCATTTTCCCAGGAGGCAGGGCCAGCTTTACCCCACAGACCCTGTCCTGCCAGGCCCTGAGAAGCCACTGTCCCAAGGAGGGTGGCTCCACCCCCACCCACTCTTTGCACATCCAAGAGTCTTGCTTCTCTGCACCACAGCCACCATGATGCCAGGTCCTGCTAACCTAGGAGAGCAAAAGATAGCCGGGGACCCAGCTATGGCGCACAAGGAATGGCCTGGATGGAGGACAGCCGGACTGGGGGCAGCAGGCTGTCCAGCCAGATGCTGTCGATGTTCTTCAGGTCTGGGAAGACGCGGTGTAGGCTCAGTCCGCTCAGTCCGATATCCCCTAGATGTGAAGAAGGTTGTATGAAGTTAGGGGGGTTGGGAGGAGTGAGTTTCCCCCTAACTCCCTCCCTGAAGGCCACAGACACAGCAGCATCTGATGTCGATCCCATGGCCGCAACACTCCTCTTTAGGCAAACTTAAAGGCATGGGCGCAATAGCTAATTTGCAAGCTGTCTGTACCCTGGTGAGTTCAAGGATGCTTTACCTCTGCTGCTCCCTGGCCCTACCCCCTAGCCTTCCCCTCCCTTAGGCCCCCCACATGGTTCTCCCTTCTCCCTCAGGGGCTTCTTACCCCCAAGGCTGTCTGGTTCCTCCTTGCAGCTGAAGTCTCCATATACAGAGGTGGGCTGGGCCCCAGGTTCATTGAGCAGGTACCCCTTCCCATCCACATTGGTCGGCTGCCACTCCGACTGCTCCTGCTCCCAGAGCTGGGGACAGAGGGACAAGAGGCCATCAGCTCCCTTCCAGTGCAGACTCACCCAATGGCCTGCCCTAATGAGCCAAAGCTTCCCAGCCAGGAACACACCCTTGGCCACTTTCTCAGATGGATGGACGCAGATGAGTTCACTAACGGACAGGGGCCTGGGAGGTGAGGGCCTGCCTTGGACTCACACTCCTACATCAACCCTGGCACCAAAGCTCCCAGACTTTCCTCTCAACTGGGTAAGGACATGACAACTGGGAGAATGGCTTAAAGCAATGGCTAGCATAATAAGTCAAGAAAAGATTACTAGAAAAGCAAGAGATAAGAAACTATGCCCATGTAGTTTGTGTGCTGATGGAACAGAGCCTGCGTACAACTGCAAAAACTCCTTTATATTCACTTTTAAAACAAAACAGAAAAAACAACCCTAGAGGATAATTAGCTAAAGGAAAAATAAAGCCGCCATATTATAGATCCCCAAGGCTGATTATTGAAACCTGATGCGCATGTCTCAGGCTAGCAGGCCTGGGGCATGCTGAGGCGGAGGATGCGGGCCAGGGATCTGGTCCTGATGGAGGCTGACTCAGAGCTATCCGGGGCCCTGAGGCCTGCTCCAGGACAGTCTGTTGGAAACCGGGCAGGCATCCCACCTGTCCTCACTTCCACAGTGTCTTTCCTCCAAGGAGGACCAGCGGTGCCCAGCCGTATGGAGATGGCACTATGCAAGCAGCCAGGTCATAGCAGTAGCTGCCTAACACCGCCCCCTCTTGCCCTCCCGCCCCCCCGACTTGGAAGCTCTCATTGGTTCTCTCTCTCCTCACTGAGTAGCAGCTACTTCAAAAGAGTGTCCAGGGAGGAAGGGGCTCTACCTTCATGATGTCCTCAGGTAACTTCCCTTCCTCGTCCTCATCTGTTGTTGCTGTGGATAGGGAAGCGCATAAAGGTTAGTTGGCAGCCAGCCAGGCTCCCCTGCCCCTACACACACACACACACACACACACACACACACACACACACACACCCCTCCCAGTAGACATTTGCCTTGCCTGCCCTGCAGATTCCAGAACAGGATACTCTCCTACTGATTCAGCCTCCCAAACCCTGAAGCCACACCTCTTCCTACTCCCTCGCTTCCTTCCTCACTCTCAGAGACTGGGCTGCAGAGAAGCCAGGAGAACCAGCAACCTTAGATCAAAATGCAGCCCCTGGCCCCCTTCCTCTTCTCTCTAGCCTGCTGCCGCCGGCTCTGGAGTTCTGAGCACCTTTTCTCCACCAGGAAACCCTTCCCAAGACCTGGACAGTCAGGCAGGCAAGTGAGGCCCCAGCAGCACGAACCTTCAGAGGTGGAGGGCATGGGCGACACCTGGAAGTTGTACAGGTCGCTGGTGCTGTCTGGCATGATTTCCATTGGGATGTGCCAGTCGGGGAGAGTGCTGGTGACGGCACATGGTGACAGTGCTTTAGGACAGCAGAAAGCGCAGGTCAGAGCTGTGTGCTTTCTTAGTGTGCAGGACACCCAGCATCCCCTATCCCGTAGCCTGCTCCAACAGGCCACCCAAAGCACGTTGCCTCCCACATCCAAGAGAAAGAGCTCGCCCCACCCGCTCCGACCTGCACGGTCCCTGCCAGGCCCCATCCATCTCACCTGGAGTAAGGGCCCGCTCAATCTCCAAGTCCTGCCCCATGAAGCCCTGTGCTGTGTAGCTGCTGTGGTCATCAGGCAGGGTGGAGCTGCTGAGGCCATCGGAGAGGGTATCAGGGCTGGAGTCCCCGTATGACTGCAGAGGGAGAAGAGCTTAGACCAAGCTGCGTGGCACTTCTTCCACTGCCCAGCCCTACTCACAGGTGGCCAAAGACTGGCTGCCTAGGACCACACTCACCTTCCTCTTGGCCTTGCTCTTAGCATCTCGGCTGGACTTGGACTTTCTCTCTGTGGAAGAGACAAGCTATAAGCCTTGGTACAGGCACACCAGCCCCAGTTGCCTTCCTCCCTCCCTCCTGCTTCTCCTCCCTCCCTGCCTGAGAGCTTCTTGAGGACCCAGAGCCCTTGGATACCTTTCCTCTGGTTCTTGGTGAGGGGTGGGAGCATCCGGTACACCCGCACCGCTGAGCTGCCTTTGTTCCTGCTCTGGTCCTTCACCTCCTCAATGTCTGGCAGGGAGTTCATGGCACAGCGAAAGTTGGCCTTCCACGTCTTGGGATCTGGCTCCTTTTCCCCTACTTTGTATCGGCCTAGTGGCAGGAGAGTGAAGAGGATGGTCAGGGCCATAGGTGGGGATCCTCAGCCGCCTGCTGGCCTGGGAGGAGGAAGGCAAGAGTTTCCCAAGCTCTCATGCTGCCAGGGATCCTCCTGCGTGACACTCTGCTGGCCCTGGACCCTGGGGTTTCTCAAATGCCCAGGCTTGTATCCGTAGGCACATCCAGCAAGCCTCACAGACGGGCCCAGCTGGACGCACTAGAGCACTCACATACCCGAAAGTGCTCTTTGTCCTGGACCATGCCCAGACTCCCTACTTGAGCTGTCAGCATCCAGAGGGTAGGGGCTGGGGCTTATCTGATATTTCCAAACATGGGAGTGGGTACAGAGTAGGCATCAAAGAACAGTTACTGATAGGTGGGCTGACTGGTCTGAGATGGGCCCAGAGCCCCATCCCTCTGGGATAAAAAGAGGCCACCAACAAGATGGGCCTTTAGCCAAGGACCTCAAGAAAAGAAGGCCTGGGTCTCTTAATATCTTGGCTCACAGTTGCTTTTTGCCAGGGAGAACTTTAATCCAGCCACAAACTCCTTGAAACAATGGCCCCTCTCCGAAGAAATGCTGGTCTGCCCTCTGCCCCCACCCCCAACTCTGTATGCCATCACAGGGAGCTCAGAAAGCCCAGTGAGAGCCTCTGTGTTAACAGAAGTGCCTCCCCCTATCCCCTCCCGGGCTCCTCCTGGCAAGAGTCACACACCTGTGTGAATGGCCCAGCTCCGGAACAGACAGGCATCCTTGTTGATGTCCCAGCCATGCTTGGCAGCGTGCTTCCATGGGATCTGGAAGGTCATCTCCTCCTGAACAGCACACACACATGTACAGACGATTGTGTCAGCTCAGAGGCTACAGGCTGTTTGTCGGAGTCTGCCCAGCCACCCAGGTCTGGGAAAAGGCTGACTTCCCCTTTTCACCCTGATAGCTGGCTTGGGTTGACCCATCCTGAGATGGGCTTGAACAGGCTGCTGCATCACTCTGGATCTCTCAGAAGGGGCTATGGGTTCAGATGAGCTGTGGCACCATCAGCTCAGCAAAAACCTCCCTCTGCCTGTTACAGATGTGCTGGGTGGCATGCTTCTCTGGCTTGTCAGCATCGACATGGCAATGAGAACTTTGTCCATTAGATGGGACTGCTCAGGACACCTTAGGGCCACTGGCTCCTCCACTGGGGGTTCTGGCCGTACACCTGAGGAAGCCCTGGGCCAGACATGGATGCTGGCTACCCTGTGTGGCCGTGGCACAGGCACGCTAACTCTGTCCTTCACTGTTTTCTATGAAACAAGAAAACACAGTGGCATATGTAAAGACGAAGGTCTCACTGTTCTCGTGGCTCAACAGTATGGATTTCTGAGTCAGACTGCTCGGGTTCAAGTCTTGGCATCAAAGTCATTATCTATCTCTCAGTGCCTCAGTTTCTTTATCTGAAAGTGGAGATATTAAAGGACCCACCTCACAGGGCTATTTTAAGGGTTAAATGACACAATGTAAGTAACGTACTTGGCATGTTGCCACACTCACTTGTAGTGAGTGAACAGTATGCAGTAGCTGTTATTATGAATACTGTTGTTATTAGGTCTACAAAGCCTGTGATGCCCTTTATTCACCAGCAAGAGATTTCTTGGGCCTGGGCAACTGGTGCAAGGTTAACTCTTGGGTCACCTGGTGAGCCAGTCACCTTCCTACTGGCAGTGCTATTTGTCTGAGTAGAGCCCTGCTGGGTGAATTTTTATGGGTCTCCTCAGGAGAGATCAGAACTCCAGCTCTTCGGATGCTGGAAGAGTCTAGCTGCTGGAAACTGTCAGTGACCTCGGGTGGGTGCCCTGTCCTTTCCTCAAGAAGGAAGGAAGGCAGGCAGAAGTCAGGCAAGTGAGGCCCAGGGCTGGGCCTGGCACACTCCCTGCATGCAGGACCCTCTGGGAAACACAGCTGCCTCCTCCCTATCACTTCCCTTTTTGAGCTGCATCTGAAGCTTTGGTCCCCCCCAGAACATGGGTTAAAATGTGGCAGAAAAACCCAAAGAATTACACTCACTTTATTAATCCAGATCAGCCCTGGGATTTGGTTGGAATTAATCTGCATCTCTAGCCAGGGTCTCATGCGCATCCGAGTGATGGGCATGTTGGCTGTAAAGAGAAGACAGAAGGCTCCTGTTTGAGTCTGTATGAGCAGCCCCTGGGCACTATTTTGCTGCACCCCAGATCATTCAGTTACCTTCCCCTGCCCTCAACCAGGTAGCAGGTAATACAATCATGGGGGAGGAGGCTTATACTGAAATAAAACTGCCCTCCAAATCCTTTTAGCATCTGAGGCAACACCATCCTGCCCCTTCCCTCCTGGGCAGTCCTGGGAAGACTGGTGATAGTTGCAGGACTTATGTGCAGGAAAAAGAGACAAAATACACGGGTATCTTAATACCAAAACTTTTCTTCCCAAACTCAAATCCTTTGGGAAGGTAGGGGCTTCTTTTGCTAGATGCCAAGAAATTTCCCTACTTGAGATAAAGCTGTGCACTTTCCCTCATGGGCAAGCAGTCTAGTCTCCCTGCATCGGAGACATCCTCCCCCCACCGTCGCCCACAACAGTGCAGCAGCCGCGAGGCGCAACCCTTCCTGCCTGGCTCCTGTCCTCGGCGAAATGAACCAAACACCTGTGACGCCTCCTCTCGCTGCTGCGGCAGGTTCTCCAGCCGCCCAGGGGAGCAAGCCCCAACCCTGCCACCTGCATGGACAGCCTGAAACCTGGGGTCTGGGCGCGAGGCACAGAGCACCCATGCACGCACGGACGGACACTCGAGTCCCCGGCACCGCTCGCGGATGCGCGCTACCAACATACCCCGCTA
>NW_006287375.1:777274-781922 GCF_000327345.1 Myotis davidii | reverse complement strand
CCCCCACCCCAGCTCTTCCCCGAGATAGGCTGTCCAGGAAAGCCGAACGCTCCTGGCCCGCAATTACTCCCCAGCCCGCATTCTCCCAGCCTGCTAGCCCCAGAGGCCGGCTCCTCACCCTCCTCTTGGGGGGTGCAGACGTCTGTCCGCGGAGCGCAGGTGAGGTGATCACCGGGCACCTGCCTCCTTCTTCAGAGTGGACGCCGGATTAAATTCCTGAACACCCGCTGGCTCCTCCAGCCCGCTAATGGGATGTCAAAAAGGGAGGGTTTCATTGCCCCCTTCTTGAGGGGTGACCCACCTCCGGGTCACTCACCTGCCCTGTAGAAGGAAAGGAAAGCCCGCTCTGCCTGGGCGGCTGCCTGGGCCAGTTGGGCGAGAGGGAATCTCAGTCTGGCCACTGATGGCGCAGCCTGCCAGGGGACTCGGGACCTCAATTTCCTCAACCTCAAAATAACGGCCCTCCCTCGCCGGTTTACAGCGACAGGAGAGATAATCTGTAAAGCGCCATGGGCAGCAGATGCTCTGTGGTTTGCGAAATCCCCGGTTAGAGTCTAATAGTGACCAGGGAGACACTTCTCCCCCTTCTCTGTCTACATCCTTGGGACTGTCTCACAGTGGCCTCGGGGAAAGGGTAAATAAAGAAGGGCTTCGTAGAAGCCAGGACTGCTAAATTGGGGGGGCGAAGAGAGGGGATAGCCTTGGTCCCTCCTAGCACTACAGCCTTAGGCCACCTCCACAGCCTTAGGTGGCCCTTGCATGGGAGCGCCTCAGTGGCAGCGTTGGTGTTGTCTCTGGGTCCTCAGGGATTGGCCCAGAGAGGTTCTGGGCAGCCTGGGCAGATTTAGGGCTGGCCAAGGCCATGGGTATGGCCAAAGGGTTGGGGAGCCCAGGTCCCAGGCCATTTGGGAAGGGTAGCTAGTTATCTTTTCGTGCTTACAACTTAGACCTTGCCTTACCTGTGTACTCCTAGAGGCTGGGCTGAGTATTCATTTTTCCATTCAGAACTCTGGCCCAGCCGACTCCTTTCTTCACCTCCCCGAAGCTGCTGACTCAAGTAAATTGCTCTTCCTGAGAGACTGGTTGTGTCAGGCCCTTCACCCCAGCTCTCCCTCCACAGCAGCACCCAGCTGCAATGATGCAGGCTATAAACAGACATTGATGCAGCATTCCACCTGCCAGTCACTCTACTTCTTCCCACCAAGGAAGTGAATGAGTTAAGCCAATTCTGGTGGTGGGTGCAAAAGCTGGAAGAGGCAGGAGGAACTGTGTGGAATGAGCCTAGCTGGGTGTTAAGCAAAATGGGAGACCAAGACCCTCTGAGCAAGAGCAGAAATAACTGGCTCCTGAGCTGTGAAGTCTGTTCTCTGTGCAGCAAATGGATGGTCCCTAAGAACCTGACATAACCGCTGGAAAACTCAGAATGAGATTAGGGAGAGGAAGTTTGCATCTCATGTGGTCTGAGAAATTGACCCAAATGACCCTGTAAAGGCAACAGGAGACTGTAAAAAGTGCTTTAAAACAAGAACTTTATATCAATTCACAGGTAATCATCCATATGTATACATGTATATATATTGAGCATCTTTCCATGTTGTGAAATGTACTTCTGCAGTATCATTTTCAATGGGTACATATTATTCTATCATAAGGATAAATAAAATTTTACCCAATTAATCCCCTATTGTAGGACATTTAGGTTATTTCCATTTTTTTCATAATGCAAGCAACACTGTGTAGCTAAATCTTTGCACACATCAATAATTTTTTGCTTAGGAGAAATTCCCCAATGTTAGGATTTACCAATGAAATTGTCATTAACATCTCTGAAGTATTCTTTGATTTTTTTCTCTCTTTAACTTTTAACTTTGGGGATTCTATTGTATCTTGAAGCCTATAAGAGAATCTGCTTGTCAGGATTGGGAGTGCTATACTCCAAATAGGTGAAATAAAGCCACACCTGTTAAAGTACAATTTTTATTTTAACTGCTCTTGATGAATCCCATTCTAAGATGTATCACATATTCCCTATAATGCTAAGCAGAGCACAGAGCCTTCCCTAGGTTCTTCTTAGTAATTCAGGGCTGGCCCTTTCCCCTCTCTGACTCAAAATACGCATCCTCTGTGATTCCAGGCATCCCCTCTGGACAGGTGATGTCCAAACCCAAGCTCTGGTTGACACTTCCCTACAATCCAGTCCATAGGTTCACACACATACAAGCAGAACTCCTGGCCTCCCCTTCCATGCTGTCCCCAGCAGCTTTCTTTTGTCTTATGTCCAGCTCCCTCCCTGGTGAAGTCTTTCCTAACCTCCAACCCCACTTTGCCTCACCTGTTCCTCTGGGTCTTCCTTCCTTGAACCAAGTCATGTCTTCACATTCTAGGACCAGCTGGTGTTGCTACAGCTTCCCCTGTGGCCTGCCCCTCCAGGTGCCTCTGCACTAGGGTCATCTCCCTAACTTTATGACCTCCCTAATAGTCAGGTCCACCCTGGAACCCTCTGAGTTCCCCCACATTCAAATCGATGCTCACTCTGGTCCCAAGGGTCTCATTCCAACCTTCTCTCCCACAGCTCCCCTACTCTTGGCAGTAACTAGAGGGCGGTGGAAAAGAACACAATTTCAATCCAAAAAAGCCTGGGTTCTTGTCCCTTGCTATTTGCTGTGTGATCTTAGGCAAGTTACTGTCCCTCATTGGGCCTCCACGTTCTCATCTGTAAAACAGAGATATTCTAGTCCAGTGGTCGGGAAACTCATTAGTCAACAGAGCCAAATATCAACAGTGCTTCTTCAAAATAGACTTGCCCAGGCCGAAAACCGACTTCTGTTCATGGGCCACGAAGTTTCAATCGCACTGTACGCGCGCCCGTGATACTTTGTAGAAGAGCCACACTCAAGGGGCCAATGAGGCTCGAGAGCCGCAGTTTGCCCACCACGGCTCTAGTCCATCTCTTAATTGTTGTGAAGATGAAATGCGGTGGACTGTCAAACCCCTTCCTAAACTATAAAACATTAGACACATGACCTGTATGAATAGAAAGGCGTGAACCTTTCACTGTACTTCCACTCAGTGAGCAGATGTTGTGTTTTCCCCTTCATGTCTTTGTTCCTTCCATTTACTCTTCAACCCTGACTTTTTGGGATACTTAGCAACTCACTCCCACCCCCCAATTTCAGTTCTCCCATCTCACTACCCCTCCCCCCACTTCAATTTCAATCTCTTATTTTAGGGCCCAGAGCAAATGCCTGGTCTCTGAAATGCCCCCAGAGCAGCCAGCTAGAAGTCATTCCCCCCTCAGGACCTCCTCAGCCTTAACTTTCACGTTGCTTTTTCACCGCTTATCACATTCTGGGTGGTGACCTTCTGGGGAACTTTGCATTTTTCCACAAGAGACCTGAGTTCCTCACACCTACAGCTGGAATTAGCTGGGCCTTAGCTGTGGAGCAGGTGTTCACAGGATGCCTCCTGTCTATACTGTCATTATCTGAGTGTCAAATTAATGGATAATTTTTCTGTATAAGGCCCTGGGGTTTTCTAGGCTGGCAAAAGGAGTTGACTGGCTGGCAATCAGGATGCTGGAGGCAGACCAGACAGTGTAGCTCAGTGGTTTAGCATCGACCTATGAACCGGAGGTCCTGGTTCCATTCTGGGTTAGGGCAAATGCCCAGGATTGGGGTTTGGATGGGGGGGGGGCGGGCTGCGGGAGGCAGCCAATCAGTGATTCTCTCTCATCGATGTTTCTGTCTCTCTATCTCCCTTCCTCTCTCAAGTCAATAAAAATATATATTTTTTAAAAAGATGCTGGAGGCAAGATCACCCTTGTGGGAGCCTCTTCCCTGATGGACCAAATTCTACCCTCAGCCTCTCAGAACACACTGTTGCTGCCTGGGTGGGTCCAGTTAGCACTGAGATGCAGGACCATTGAGGCTTTAGGTTTTTGAGAGCGGGGCAGCCCTGGGCCCTTGCTGGGCCTGCTACCAGAGAAGAGGCCACAGACCCCAAAGCAAAGGAACCCACAACAGGCAGTCCAGCTTCCAGGTCCGAGTGAGGTCTCTCTTAGATGCTCAACGTTCCTCCCAGCTATCACCTTTATTTTCACAGCAAACCTGGGAGGCAGGCGGCCCCAAACGGTGACGTGCAGAGTACAAGTCAAACATGAACTCCTCTGAGCTTCCTAAGGCTTAGCGACAGAATCCAGGAGGCTCCACTCTTCCTGAAAGGAGCCTAGTTAGCAGAAAGGAAGAAGTTTCTTAATTCATTCAACAAATGCAAATCGCACTCCTGCTCTGGGTCAACTCCAGGTTTGGCCCTGAGGATACTCGGGAGCACGAGTCTACCCCTTCTCTCTCACAGCTCTGGCAGACGTGCTGTATGACACAGCAGAATAAACGTGCAGTTATAACATTCCTAAATGCAGAGTGGGAGGTTGCAGCTGCCTGAGAAAGCACGGGGGGTGGGGGGGCCTGCAGCGCCCTGGGCTGTTCCGGAACCCCGGAGGGGGAATAGTGTCCATGTGGGCTGCCGCTGATGCCCTGTGCAGTTTCATTTCTTATAAACACCGCGATGGGAGGAAAGAGGCCTCGGCTCCCCATCCGCCCCGTGGAGGCCCCCGGGAGGCGGGGTGGGGGAAGGCGGACTCAGCGCCCAG
>NW_006287375.1:769083-769596 GCF_000327345.1 Myotis davidii | reverse complement strand
CGCGCGGATGGGTCCTGCAGCGCGGCCTGCGCTCGCGGTCGTTTGCCCAGAGCGCTCCTGGCAGGCTTCTTAGCCTCTGTGGGGGCAGCTGTACCCCTACTTCGCCCTGGGGAATCCGGATTCTGGTGTGCAGCCCCTCCCCCGTTCGTTCTCCCCCTACCGCCCCTCCGAGCTGGGTGTGTGTGTATTTGCAGGGGAGGGGACACAAGCTCTACGGGCCAACTTCCACATTCCTACTCAGCCCGGGCTGGGGGTGACTTAGGGTGAGCGGCCGGCTCCGGTCTGGCTGGCTTCCTGGAAAGGGAGGGATGGCGGGAGGAAAGGTTTTTTTCGCCCCTCCCCCCAGTGGCTGCCCCGCCCAGGCCGGGCGGCTCACCTGCGGGTGCTCAGCCACTTCCTCCTCCTCCCCCGCCCGGCCTCCCGCTGCGAATCTGGGGTTTGCAGCCAGCTCCGCAGCTACCGGCTGTGTGACTTCGGGCAAGGTACTCAACTTCTCTGTGCACATGGTCTTGC
>NW_006287375.1:766531-768721 GCF_000327345.1 Myotis davidii | reverse complement strand
GCAGGCCTCCCCTTGGCTTTGTGGCCCGGAATCTAATCAGAGTAGCTATTGACTTGATCAGCCTCCTGCCCCTAGAACAGCGGTTCTCAGCTTGTGGGTCATGACCCCTTTGGGGGTTGAACGACCCTTTCACAGGGGTCCCCTAAGCCCATCAGAAAACACATATATAATTACATATTGTTTTTGTGATTAATTAATCACTATGCTTTATGTTCAATTTGTAACAATGAAAATACATCCTGCATATCAGGTATTTACATTGCGATTCATAACAGTAGCAAAATTACAGTTATGAAGTAGCAACGAAAATCATTTTATGGTTGGGGGTCACCACAATATGAGGAACTGCATTAAAGGGTCACGGCATTAGGAAGGTTGAGAACCACTTAGACTCTAAGGAATGGGGAGGCCCCCTCAAAGCACTGAAGTCCCCAGTTTTACCACCCACTGTCACCCACTGTCACATGTCTTCACAGCTCTTGCCATTGCTGAAATTATCCCATTTATGTACTTTATTTGTCGGGGGATTTCCCCTACAGGACTTGGAGCTCCTTAAGGCACCGGCCCTGCCTGCCCAGTGGGTCCCATGGCCTAGAACCCAGCTAACCACTAGGAGAACCTCAGTGAGTAAAGAAATGGAGCTGGAGGCATCTAGAGTGGGCCTTGCGGGGACCTCTGGACCCGCTCCTGGCCCTCCAGCCCAGTCGGGTCCTGTGGATACCCTCAGTTGAAGAAGGCCTCAGCCCCTTTGGGGGGAGTCCTCTGGCTCCAGATGGAGTAGTTTGGGCAGTGAGCAGACTGTAGTCATCACAAAGGAATGCTGGCTGTGGGGGTCGGCCACTTCCTCCCCTCCCCAGGGCTTGCAGCTCAAGCCAGAGATGTTTGTGGGTTGAGTCTGGATGGGAGCCAGAGAGGCTGGGAGTTTGGAATGATGAGGCACAGCCCAGGACCCTCCCTGACCTCTTCAGAATAAAGCAATAGCTGGGGCCAAGGTGGGCAGGATCACCTGCAGGCCCATGTCTCTTAAATTCTTGCTTTCAAGACACCGAATCTGTGATGGGCGTCTTCTTCCTGGTAGCCCTGAGACCATAGCTCTTAGGAAGACAAGTAGAACTTCCCAGTGCAGAAGAGCTGAGGGTAGGGTAAGTAGCAGTAGTAGCCACTCTGGAAGCGGCCAGCTAACCAGTGGAGAGATAGGCAGACAGACCCTCAAGCATCTCTGGTCCAGGCCAGCATTGACTTCCCCTGAACCAGGCTCAGAATCAGGTGGCTGGCGTGGGAGAGAGCCAGGGAAACTCCAAATTCTGCAAGAGTAGAGCTTGTGCTGCGAGCACAGCCCCTGGTGACACTGGTGACTCAGCCTGGGAATCCCAATTCCAGGGGCTGCCCTGGAATCAGGCTCAGGACAATGAGGGGTTACCCTTGAGGGGCCTGGTGACCATGACAGCCGTTTATGTGAGGCCCCAGACCAAATAGAATGTTGTCCCCTCCTCCTCCTGGGGCCCAAGGCCTGACCCACTGATGTTGGTTCTCTGCCTAGTCCAATGAATGTCTTTGAGGCGAAGCCTAATTGTGATCCAAGCCCAGATATTTGACTTGGGAGAGGACCTGGTTTTCCGAGTGTCTGTGTTGGGCTCCATTTGAAGTCACATTTCAGAAACAGTAAATGTAGCTTAAGCTAGAAAATATCAACAGAAATACGACTTTGTAGCTTGGACTCAGCAAGAGCTGAGTTATACACCGAGTGGCCAGAGTATTATGACCACCTAACGTTTGTAGGCAAATTTCACGCTGAAGTTGCTAGAGGGCCAGACCATTATAAATAGGGAAGCAGGTTGTTTACCACGACAGTAGAAGTGATTTTTTTTTTGAAGATAAGGGTAAACAACGCGATTTAACGGCCTTTGAACGTGGGATATATTTGAACGTGAGTGGCCAGATTATTATGACACCTGATGTTTGTAGGCAGATTATCCGTACACTGCATCGTATGGGATATGGAAGCCGAAGGCCTGTTCGAACACCTTTGCTGTCTGCAGTTACCAAGATAAAACGTCTCCAATTCGCACAGGAACACAGGATTGGACAGTCAAGCATTGGAAAAAAGTCATGTGGTCTGATGAACCACGTTTCCAGTTGCATCATGCAGATGGCAGAGTGAGAATTTCGCAGAAACAGCATGAAAGCATG
>NW_006287375.1:763127-765317 GCF_000327345.1 Myotis davidii | reverse complement strand
GAGATTTGGCTCTCAAAAGAAATTTCAGTCGTTGTACTATTGATATTTGGCTCTGTTGACTAATGGGTTTGCCGATCACTGGTCTAGGGGTACACCATCATGAGTACTGTACTCTGGCTGAGCACAGCAGGTGCTCTGTGAACCAGTGTGACATGGAAGATGGGTGGATGGATGGATTCAGATTGTCTCAGCAGTATGCACATTTTCCCTGAGATGGTCTTGGCAACAGAACAGTTTCCACAGAAACACACCTATGCCCCAAAAGGAGAGAAGGAGGGAGGTGCGTGGCTTCCCTGAGCAGCACTGCGATCATTTCTGCTGGCTCTGTCCCTCCAAGGGGACCTCTGCTCTCTTTCCCATTGCCTTGTTTACATATGTGCCCCTCTAAGTCCCACAGAGAGATTGGGAATTCAGTGAAAGGGCTAGCCAGCTAGAGAACAAGGGAAAGGGGCTGTTGGCATCAGGTGAGTGTTCTCTTCCTCTCCTGAAAGGTAGGTCCACACAGGAGATCAATTTAAAGAGGACCATAGCCAGGTGTGAGAGGTTTCGGTTCTTTCTCTGCGTGCATAAGTCTTCAGGAAAATATCTCTTCCCTGACTGACTGATAGGAGGGTTAAGGGTCAACAGTGACCCACCTGCCTGGATGGTCCGGGAGCAAGCATGACTATCTGTCCTCGGGCTTGGCAGGTGACAAGCCACAGTGAGTGTGTTACCATGTCAGATAGCCAATGGGAAGTGCTGCTCTGGGAGTATTTCAGAAGACTGAGTCCATATGGGGGGGCACAATGGACCATGGTGGGTTGGGAGGAGCTCTGAGCAAGGGGACCTCTGGTGACTGGTCATCCCAGGAATCAAAAGCCATTCTCCCTTCTTCGAGAACCTTTGTGAATGTTAGGGGGGGGGTTCCCACAGCCTCATGGGCTGGAGCACACGTGGATTAATGTGCTTTTCGTGGAGCAGTTACTCCAGAAGTCTGAAGACTTGGGGGCATCTGGTGATCACAGAATGTTGCTCAGCCCTGGCCCAGACCAGCCGTGTGGGGCACTTAGAAGTGAGCCACCACGGTCCTCACCACTAATGTGGATATGAGCCCTCTGAGAGCAGAGTATGTGACTGTTACACTCACGGAGTCACCTCCCTGCCAGCTAGCACACTTCTCAAAAACTGTAGGCACTTAGTGCGCTCTGACAGAATGACATGTGTGTCATATCTGGAGTACGAGACAAAGGGGCAGAGGTCCTGGGTGTGAGGACAGCGGCAGTTTATCTCAGCCAGTGTTCACAGGTGGCTGCTCTGAGGACGAAGTATTCGCCAGGGTGATGGAGTCAAAGTTTAGTAGGCCAGCAGTGGGAAAGGACATTCCAGGATAGACCAAGGAAAAGCCTGGAGACTCAAAAGTGCACACAGAGCCCGGCCGGCATGGCCACTGAGCGTCACCCTGTGAACCAGGAGGTCACGGTTTGATTCCCAGTCAGGGCACATGCCCTGGCTGCGGGCTCGATCCCCAGTGTGGGGCGTGCAGGAAGCAGCTGATCAGTGGTTCTCATCATTGATGTTTCTGTCTCGCTCTCCCTCTCCCTTCCTTCTGAAATAAATAAATATATATATACATTTAAGAAAGTGCACACAGATCCTGCTTGTGGTGTGACTGCCCCAGGAGCTGAGGCTGGACCAGCCAATGGGGGACACGCTGTGAAGAAATTTGAAAGCTGTACTCAGGAGTCTGGACTTTATCCTGACAAACAGGGAGCTCCTCAGGGCACGACCCATGGTTCCCCCCGCTTCTGGAGAGCCAGGGTCTGTCATCAGATGTTTGTTGAAGTAAATTCTAGGGCAGACCCTGTGAGGGTCACTGGGAGTCCTACCTGTGCTTTAGAACTTTCTGTGGCTGCCAGGAAGAGGAGATATGTGGGGTACCGGGGAGGAACGAGGGTGAGGCAAACAGTCTCCTAGGCTACAAAACCCGAGGAGACGCTCTCAGGGGCCAGCTCCGTACTCGCATGACCCTCAGAATGAGCACCCCCATAAATTTGCACCCTAGGCACTTACTTGGCTTACCCTAGTCCGGGACCCTGCTGAGTCCTGGGAGCAGAGTGATGGACAGGAGGCAGCTCAAGACAGAATTTGGGGATGGCCAGGATGTGGGATGGGTTGGAGCAGGACCTTTCTGAGGCCCTCTCTAGGTTCCCC
>NW_006287375.1:758279-763114 GCF_000327345.1 Myotis davidii | reverse complement strand
TAGGGATACGGACCCCAACCCTGCCAAAGGGGCCTGTATGCCTGCTGCCAGGGCCAAGGCAAAACTCTGAGCCTTGGCTTCCATCCTAGGTTATGAGTCTGGGGAGTCAAGGACATTGAGCTAAAGAGAATAGGGCAGGAGGTGAGAGAGGTCACACCACACAGCCTGCCCCAGGAATGTCCAGGTCACTGGTGAGTCCAGCTAGAACATAAAATATACATCAAGACTGCTCTACCATGCCCTTTGGACACTAGGTTTGTGGACACAGCAGCAGGGAAGGATGGATAAGGGTGCCCCCATTTCTGGATGGGGCATGTCTATCAGTTCATCATTCCCTTTCTGTCCAGCAGGACCAGAATCCATCGCAGGTCCACCTGTGTTCCCAGGGGATTGATTAGCAGTTTGGCTCCTGCAGCTTCAGACTCCTGGAAGCTCTGACCCTGTGGCAGCAGCGCCCCCTGCTGGCTAACACACACCCCTTCCCCTCTTGGGGGAGTCTAGGGGAGGGAGAAGGGCTCAAAGGGCGGGGCAAGGAACTGAGACTGGACTTTGGTTAAGGCAGATAGGCAGGTGCCACCTGGTAAAAAGCACCTGTTTCCTGGTCAGTATCCTTTGAACAGGTGACAGAGTAGGAACCCAAGCAAAGGCAGGCAGAGATGGGTTTTCTAAAGTGACTGCCAAGGGAGGCCGAACGAGGACCCTGTTCTCTCCCCTGCCATGGTGGCCGGGAAGGCCTGCATCCTAGGCTCAGCACACTCCTCAGGGGGGCTCAGGCGCCTCCTGGGTTCCCCCAGAGCAAGCCCCCATGGGCCCCACAGAGGATCTGGCCTGGACTGACGGCCAAGGGATAGGCCTGTGAAGGCGCGGTGCCCTAGGCACTCTGAAAGGGGGAAGAGTCATCCCTAGACAGAATTCCTGCCCCACGTCCCATCCAGGCTGAGGATGGAGGCAAACCTCATCTGGACTCACTCCCCTCCTGAGCCCCGGTCCATGCCTCGGGGCACAGGGGGCACTTTGGAGTGCTGGATGAGATGGACAGAGGAGTGAGGGGACTCCGCGTGTGCTGCCTCGGTCCCTTACTTCCAAGCCACGAAGTCCACAAACAGGGCCACATCCTGGGCAGCCACTCCCCAGAAATTTCTGCCACCAAAAAAAAGTGACTTTGCCTGATAAGCCCTGCCCACACTCGGCCCTGCCATCTGGAGTCCCCACCTCAGATAAGAGGCTCTGGGAGTGTGTTTACATCATTCATGACTCTGAGTTCCAGGGAAGGCTGAGGCCTCACTTGGCTCCTGGAAGCTGGGCAGGGGCCTTGACCTCAGGGAAGCTTCTCTCCCAGGCCAAAGCAGCATGGGTGGCCACATCTCTCTTCAGGGTGCAGAGAGTGCTGAGTGCTCAGGAAAGCTGCTCCTCTCCACGCCCCAGGGGTGGCCCTGGATTCACCAGAGCAATGCAGCCTCCTCACAGGGACTCCTCAGACTGCTGTCTTTCTGCTGTTAGGGTCAGTTTGCATATTACCCTTTTACTATATAGGATAGAGGCCTGGTGCACGCGGGGGGGGGGGGGGGGGGGGGGGTGTGAGGCCTGCGGGGAAAGTCCCCGAAGAGAAGAAACTGGCGCTGTGTGTTACTCTGTCTGTGCAGCCCCAGGTGCCATACGCAGCCAGCAAGCCTGGTGCCACATGGCCTGGGAGAGGGTAGGAGCCAAGGGAACAACAAGTTCTCACCGGTTCCTGGGAGGGGACCATCGTGCTGAGGATTGTGGGATGGGAAGATCAACTTGCAGACACCAGGATGTGCAGGAGCACAGTGAACAGCAGATGAGGTCCAAAGGGTCCCATTTCCTGACAGGCAGGCCCTGTGAAGGTTCTTTGGGCTGCGCCGGCCAGCTGTTCCCTTGCCTCCTGTGCATTCTCTGGGGGCCTAACAGCCCCAGCAACCAAGAGAAGGCTGTCCCTTGGGTGGGAACCCACGCCAGAGCCAGGGACATGGCAACTCTGTCTCAAGGTCCTAAAACACTTCTAGAGAAATTGATCCTTTTTAGGCTTCTCTGCAACTTTTCTTTTGTCATATTTCTATATGTGTGTCTTTACCCTCCCTCTTCTGGCCCGGGAATGCTTTAAAAAAAATTGATTTTGGAAAGAGAGGAACATTGATGAGAGAGAGAGAGAGAGAAACATCGTTCGACTGCCTCCGGCACACCACTGGGGATTGAGTCAGTAATCTGGGCATGTGCCCTGACTGGGAATTGAGCCAGCAACTTCTCGGTGCATGGGACGGTGCTCAACCTGCTGAGCAACACCAGCCAGGGCCCAGGGATGCTTTTGACCATTGGTGCCATAGGGATGGATTACTTGACAAATTCAGGCAGCAAACATTTACTCTGTGGCCAGGTGCCAGGCACAGAAGTAGGCACAGACACTCAACAAGAATTTATTGAGCCTGTGCTGCGTGCCAGGAACTGCTCTGCACACTAGGGATATAGAAATAAAGAAGACAAAGTCTCCGCTTTCATGAGACATATTCTAGCGGAGGCAGGCAATACAACAAGGAAAGTGTTGTTTTGTGATAACTGTTCTGCAGAGAAATAAAATACTGTAGCACGATGTCAGAGAGAGTATGGAGGTAGCCACTCCAGATGTGTAAGGAATGTCTATCTGAAGTGGTGGCCTTTTAACTCTCTAAATGACAGAAGAGTCAGCAATGTGCAGAACAGAGCAAAGAGTACTCCAGGCAGAGGGAAGAGCTTGTGCAAAGGCCTTAGGAACAGAAGCTGGTGTGTTTGAGGAAAAGGATCATTATGGCTGCAGCGCGGTGGGCAAGGGGTGGGGGATGATAGAAGATGGAACCAGGAAGACAGTTAGGGATCAGATAGTGAGCATTTGGGACCCATTGTCAGGGACTTGGGTTTTATGCCAAGGGAACAGAGAGCCTTTGAAGGATGTTACACTAGTACACGGAGGTGAAGTGATGTGGTGTGCATTTTAAATAGACTGAAGTGTAGGCCAGTCCAGGTGTCCGATGGTGGGGCAGAGGTGTAATGGACACCGTAATGAGAAGCTATCATAAGACCGACAAATGAAGCAAACAACTCCACAGATTATAACAATTTGTTATAGAGGAATTTCCTTACAGGACGATTGCTTTGGAGCAGAAAAGACAGCCCAGCAGTCTGCTCAGATTATTCTCTGCTGGTATTATTTTTTACAGTATATCTTGAGTGCTAATGATTGACAAGACAAAGGGACAAAAATTGCAGTAGTACCAGGGACCATCCCTCCTGGTGGTCTTATGATAGATGATTGTTTATAATTGATACTATTACCAGTTCGATATTTATCTTGATTGCTATGCCATTTGTCTATTACTAAGAACAAATTTATGGCTACGTTTTAAGGAACATGGGTAATCATCAACTAGAAAGCTTTGATATGTTTACTAAGAGCAGTGAGGATGGTCAAAGATCACAGCATGAAACCTAAAAAAATGGAATGAAATCCGGGACACAGAAATGGAGTTAGTTTTGTTCACATGTACAGCTATACACCCAGACTTTGTGCCAGTGTGGAAGCAAGGAGACCATGTGAGGCGGGAGCAGGAGAATGGTCCAGGAGAGGTGAACCGGGGTGGCGGTGATATCAATGGGAAGAACAGGGAATGGATCCAGGCAGAATATGGAGGGAAAGCCAAACAGATGAACAAAATGTGGTGGGTGTGGATTGGGAGAAAACATTTGCAAATTATATATCCAGTAAAGGACTTGTGTGTAGAATCTATAAAGAATGCTTACAAGTCAACAATAAAACACCACAGTTTTTTTTTTAAATGGCCAGAAGATTTGTATGGATAGTTCACCAAAGAAAATATACAGATATGCAGGCAAATATGCAGTTCAAAAGATGCTCAACATCATTAGTCATTATGACATGCAAATCAAAACTGCGGTGAAATCCCACTACACATCCTCTTGGAAGGCTAAATGAAAAAGACTGTGCCAAGTGCGGAGCCACTGGAATGCTCCTAAGCTGTTGGCAGGAATGTAAAATGAAACAACTATTTTAAAAATCATTTTGGTAGTTTCCTTTTAAAAATGTTATTTTATATATATATATGTGTGTGTGTGTGTGTGTGTGTGTGTGTGTGTGTGTGTATGTGTGTGTGTGTGTATATATATATCATATATATAAAGTTATATATAATATATGGCATATAATTTATATAAAATTGTGTGTATATGTGTATATGTATGACATAAATATGTATATACATTTTTCCATTCCATACATAGTTTTTCCATTCCAAGATATTTATCCAAAACAAATGAAAGTATGTGTCCGCACACAAAGACTTATACTTGACTGTTCATATATTCATAGCAGCTTAATTCATAATAAGCAAAAACTGGAAACAACAAAAATGACCATCAACAAGAGAATGAATAAATAGGTTGTAGCATAATCTATACAATGGAATACCACTTGGCAATAAAAAGGAATGAACTAGGTAACATGGAGTAAACATATCCCACTCTGTCTCTTCCATTAAATGCAGCCATAAAACCTGGACAGGATGCATGGAGGACTCTGAACAGAGTAAATAGTAGCAGGTGCGTTGGGGAAGAAAATCCGTATTTGGAGGACCATTGACCGGGGGATGAGGCCCCATTTTCCCTCCAGCACTCTCTGGGCTGGACTTAAAGCAGTCTGAAATCCGAACGTGGGCTACAGGGCACAGACAGTGGAAACTGTAGGAGAAGCCCTTTAGTTCTGGTTTGAAGATTGGGAAAGAAACTCCTAATGCTTTCCTCTCATACATTTTCTCATGCTACAGGCACAT
>NW_006287375.1:730703-758259 GCF_000327345.1 Myotis davidii | reverse complement strand
CTGCAGTGATATCTGAGGCTTGCGGCACCTAAAGCTCTAAGGGAGGGAGTTTGCCTGGAGGAGTCTCAGGGTTTGGGACAAACCCTATTGCTGGCCCTTGCTCTTGCTCTCTTGGCTCTCCATCCTTTTGCCACTTGGCCCTGGAAGGGGGCACAATTGCAGGAAGTGCACTGCAGAGCAAAGGAACTAAAACTTCAGCTTTTTGACCAAAAAGAGCGGCCCCAGGGGACCCAGAACTACTAGGGAGATTGTGGAGAAGGAGGAACTCGGGAAACCGAGTCGTTTGTGAACTCCTGAACTTAACTCCAAGCTGAGGATTTGGTCCTAAGCAGCGTACCAAGTACTTAGAATTGAACTAAAGGATAAACCATGCCCCGCCAGCGTGGCTCAGTGATTGAGCATTGACCTATGAATCAGGAAGTCACAGTTCTATTCCCAGTTAGGGCACATGCTTGGGTTGTGGGTGTGGGCTCAATCCCCAGTGTGGGACGTGCAGGAAGCAGCTGATGGGTGTTTCTCTCTCATCCATGTTTCCAACTCTCCCTCTCCTTCCTCTCTGTAAAATCAATATTTTTTTTAAAAAAGGATAAACCACTACCCAATTCTGAGACTGACCACTGGATGGTGGACACATGGGACAAATCTAAACAGTACTGCAAAGGCTTCCAAAATGGAATTAACATCGAAACACAATCCACAGAAAGCTGGTCAGAACTTGTGGCCGAATCCAATAGTCAATTCCCTGCTAAAATACAAATATCAACGTTCTTCATAGTATTCAAATAAGACCAAGTCTCAAAGTTCAAAACGTCTAAGTTTCAAAACAAAATTACTTGGCATATAAAGATCCAGGAGTCCTAGCCGGTTTGCTCAGTGGATAGAAAGAGCATCAGCCTGCGGATCGAAGGGTCCCAGGTTTGATTCTAGTCAAGGGCATATACCAGGATTGCAGGATCCTCCCTGGTCAGGGCGCTTGCAGGAGGCAACATATTGCTTTGATACATTTATAGGTTGAGTGTCGACCTATGAACCAGGAGGTCATGGTTCGATTCCCAGTCAGGGCATATGCCTGGGTTGCAGGCTCGATCCCCAGTGTGGAGCAGCCAATCAACGATTCTCTCTCATCATTGATGTTTCTATCTCTCCCTCTCCCTTCCTCTGTGAAATCAATAATTAAATATTTTTTTAAATGTTATGAGCAAACATAGTAGACTATCTTCGTGACCTTGGGTTAAATGAAGATTTCTTAGCTGTGACTCCAAAAGCATAATACATGAATGAAGAATTGACAAACTCAACTTCAAATGTAAAACTTTTGCTTTTCAAATACATCTTCAAGAAAATGGAAAGTCAAGCCAGAGACTTGAACATATTTACAAATCCTGTATTGAATAAAGGACTTATAGCTAAAAGACATAAAGAACTTAGGAGACAGGGGAAAACAACAACAAATAAATGAGAAATGAGAGAATGAGCAGAAAACAAAATATGAAATGGCAGGCTGAAACCATAATATATCAATAATTACATTTAAGCAAATGTTTTGTATTATTAGTCATTAGGAAAATGCAATTAAAACTATGATGAGATACCACTACACATTTATTAGAATGATTAAAATAAAAAACATTGGCAAAGCTAAGTGCTGGTGAGGGGACAGAGCAGCTGGACTCTTCATACTTTGCAGATGGAAATACAAAAATGATACAGTTACTTTGGAAAACAATTCGGCAGTTTCCTTATAGAGTTAAACATACACTTACTATACGATCCAGCAGTCCTAGTTCTAGGTATTTATCCTAGAGAAATGAAGACATGTGTTCGCACAAATACCTGTGCACAAAGGTTTATAGCAGCTCCACTCATAATTGTGAAATACTGGAAGCCACTCAAATATCCAACAAGTGAATGGATAAACAAACTCATATCTCCATGCAGTGGTATACTACACAAAAAAAGAAAGAAACACACAATTTAGATGAATTTCTAAGTCTTTATGCTGAGTAAAGAAGCTGGTCTCAAAAAGCTATATACTACCTGATTCCATTAATATGACCTTCTCGAAAAGACAAACTGTCGATGGAGATCTGATCAGTAGTTCCCAGGGGTTGGGGTAGAGGTAGGTGGGATTACAAAGGCATTGATAACACCAGGGAGTTTTTTATTCCATATTCTGGTTATGGCGGTGGTTACACAAATCTATACCTATGTTAAAATGCATAGAACTGTTCACCACAAAGTGCTTTTTTTTTCTTGTATGTTGTCGGGAAGCATGGGACTTGGTTGGAATGTCTGTAAGGAAGATTCTCCGAAAGGTCGGGGGCCTCGAAGGGACCTTGCCCAAGGCGGCAGCCCCTACCTTGACTTTTTCAAACAAGTCCGATCCTGATCCCCTGGGGTGTTTGCTAGAATCTCTATTGTTTAGTCTTTAAAGACCTGATCTTACCTTGACTGGTTTGGCTCAGTGGATAGAGCATTGGCCTGCGGAGTAGAGGGTCCCAGGTTCAGTTCCAGTCAGCAGCATGTACCTTGGTTGTGGACACATGCACAATAGGGGGTGTATAGGAGGCAGTATGATTGATGTTTCTGACTCTATTGCCTCTCCCTTCCTCGCTGTAAAAAAATCAATAAAATATATATATAAAAAATAAAGACCTGACCTTGCTTAAAGGACGCATATATTTTCTCAAGGATACTTACCCTGCTAATAGTATCTAATAGTTAATTTTAGTTCAAGCTTTTGTACCAATAAACGCCAAAGGAGGCAGGCGAACAGGGCTCCTTGGCGGCCACAGCCAAGCAGTGCCTTAGCCCTCTCTTTCACAGAAACGCGTGACAGAGTAATCGCTCGGGGTCTGCCGGTCAGCCCCAGCAGTATGTTAATTTAAAAATAAAATAAATCAGCCCTAGCTGGTTTGGCTCTGTGAATAAGAGCGTTGGCCTGCGGACTGAAGGGTCCCAGGTTCGATTCAGGCCAAGGGCACATGCCTAGGTTGTGGGCTCCATCCCCAGTAGGGGGCGTGCAGGAGGCAGCTGATCAATGATTCTCATCATTGAGGTTTCTATCTCTCTATCCCTCTCCCTTCCTCTCTAAAATCAATAAAAATATATTTAAAAAATAAAAATAAATCAAATAAGAAATGCACTAGTAATACATGCAACAATATGGATAAATCTTAAAATAATTCTGCTGAGTTCAAGATATCAGGCTGAGGATGGTCCCATTTTTATAAAATTCTAGAAAATGCAGACTAATCTATAGTAGCATGAAACCGATCTGTGCCTGGCTGGTGTAGCTTAATAGCTGAGCGTTGACCTATGAACCAGGAGGTCATGGTTCAATTCCTGGTCAGGGTACATGCCTAGGTTATGGGCTCGACCCCCAGTAGGGGACATGTAAGAGGCAGCTGATCAATTATTCTCTCTCATCCTTGATGTTTCCATCTCTCCCTCTCCCTTCCTCTCTCTTAAATCAATAAAAAAAATACACACAAAAAACTGATCCGTGATTGCTTGGGGGTAGGGGTATGAGAAGGAGTGGAGGAAGGAATTGCTAAGTGACCGGAGGAAGCTTTCAGGTGATTGACCTGTTCACTATCTTGACTGTGGTGATGGTTTCACACAGGCATAATGGTCCAAACCTACTGAGTTGTACAGGTTAAGCCCAGTTTCTCCTGCATTAATTAAGCCTCGGTAAAGCTGTAAAATACAATAGAGTGGCTGTCCTCCAGCAACACAGGATGCAGTGGCAAAGCTAAGGGCAGTTTTGTAACCCAGAGTTGCAGGAACAGCCCCTTGCCCAGCTAAGTCTCTGGTGGCTGGTCACAACTTGCACTATTTCACGTTTGCATCCACAACCGGAGCGACAAAAAAAGAGAGCCAACTCTTGATAAAGCTGAGCCTTTGAGGAAATTTCTCACTCTGTCCAGAATGCCCTCCCAGTACTTAAACTCTTATATCCCTCATGCTGTATCCCAACCTACCACTCAAACTGTGTGACCTTGAGCAAGTAACTGGAGCTCTCTAACCCTCACTTTCCTCATCCGTGAAACACGGATAATCGAAGCGCCCACAGTGCGGGGTTGGTGTGAGGAGTGAATGACATCAAGTCTATAAAGCAGCAACATATCCCCATCTCACAGAGAGTACTTCTGGGAGGACTTTGGTTTATTATCTTTATGAACGTGTATATATTTTTATATTATGCACAGAACACTTATGATGCCGGAGAGAGAGGAAAAAGCAACAACTCTGGGTCAGAATACCGCAGTCCTAAGTACGGTTGGGCACCTTCCCATCCCACTTACTTCCTAGGGCAAAGAGAGCCCCATCTCAGTTTACAGATAAGGTCACAAGAGACAAAAGAGCTCATTGGTGGCAGAGCCTAGCCCAATGCTCTGACAACCGGGCAGATTTGGGGGACCAAGGTCAGAGGAGAACCAGAGAAATCATCACTTGGGGGCTGGAGGTTGGAGAGTAGGGGAGGTAGTTGAGAGAGAAACCGTTTTAGGAGCCATATAGCATGCTATATGGATCATTTGACCCCCCAAGGGGGTCAGGATGAGGAGGCAGGAGGGAGTGAATGAGGCACATTCATTACACTTATTTGTTCCTCCATCTATTCATTCTGCATCTGATGTTTATGGAGTGCCAGCACCGTGCTAGGATCTGAGGGATGAGTAGGACAGGCCCCTTTACCCCACAGAGCTAACACTGCTCTGGGCCTGAGAGATGAGACATAAAAAAGGATGTTTCTTAACATTCTAATTCTATCAGTGCCTATTGGCCAGTCACCCCTGGGTTTGTTCTTGCTGCCTATCGGTCTAGTCTAGTGTTTAGGGTGGGGAACCAGAACCTGTGTGGGATGTAGTGGTCAAGAGAAGGATTTGAGACCAAGGATGGTTAATCTCTTGATACTCTAGGCCAGCGGTTCTCAACCTGTGGGTCACGACCCCTGGGGGGGGTCAAATGATCCTTTCACAGGGGTCGCCTAAGACCATCGGAAAACACATATATAATTACATATTATTTTTGTGATTAATCACTATGCTTTAAGTATGTTGAATTTGTAACAATGAAATTGGGGGTCACCACAACATGAGGAGCTGTATTAAAGGGTTGGTTGGGCAGTTGAGAACCACTGCTCTAAGCCTTCCAATCTCAGGATCCCACCTGACCTCTCCTTTTTTTTTTAAGAAATAGAGGAAATCAGATCCAACATTTATTTTTTTTTGATTGATTGATTGCTCTTTTTAATATATTTCAGAGAGGGAGAGGGGAAGAGAAATAGAAACACCAATGATGAGAATCATTGATCATCTGCCTCCTGCATGTCCCCTACTGTAGAGCAAGCCCACAACCGAGGCATGCGCCCTGACCGGAATCGAACCTGGGCCCCTCAGTCCGCAGGCGGACGCTCTACCACTGAGCCAAACCAGCTAGGCCCTGACCTCTCTCCTTGACTGGACTCAGGTCATGTTGAGAGTCACCTAGATAGACAGCTCCTCCCCCTGAAATGTAATGGCTCCTGTGCAAAATACAGAACTTGGTGTAAGGATATGACTTCGCCCACACTTAATGTATATGGGCTGTTGGAGATGATGCTTGGAAGGCTACTGATTTGTCTCTGAATTAACATCTGTCAACCACCAGAGGGAGGCGTTGGGGTATGTCAACACCTCAGAAAACTACCTCAGCCAGAGAATGATAAACAGAGCTTACCTTCTTTCAGCCCAGGCTTCTGTGACAGACCTCATTTGTTTTTATGATATGTCTTGAGCACCCTAAACTCTTAGAACTACCGTGTGTGCAGGGGCTTTCAATGGCAGCCTTGCAGACAGTCACAGAACCCTGCTTTAGTAAGAAATCTTGGGAAATGCCTGGACCAGCCAGGAGAGGGAGGTAGGGAGCTGAGAAATTGAGTGCGCCGTGAACAATGAATGAGTTGAGGTCACTAAAGGGCTACAGAACTTGCTCTGTATTAGAAATGAACTGTAATTGAGTGAGAAGGGAGGAGGAGTTGGCAAAATGGCAAAAGGTTGGAGACAAGGAGAATGAAAAAGGGTGGAGGTTAACCAATGTCATCCCAATAAATTCAATTGAAAAAAAGCGGGGAGGGATGGAGAATTGGAAAATCCACCACAGTTGGGTGGCCATAGGACTTCAAAGAAAAGGAACCCTAGAGCTAAGTTTGAGGTTCTTCTGCAATCTAGGTGGCTGGTCAGCTTTGCTATGTGAACAGATTCGGTGGGAAGGCTTGCATTCTGTCGGGTGCAGAACAGGAGCAGCACTCCCGTAGAATGTCCTGGATGAACTAACCCCACAGAGAGCAGGGGCAGGGACCCAGTGGTGATCATGCGAACACAGGCTCCTGGATCTTACAGGCACCTTGACAAAGGCTTTGGACTTGCACATGGGCAAATGGGAGTTCGAGTCTTCTCATGCAGGTCTTGGGAGCCTGGGGACCCCAGGATACCTCTGCGTTACCGGAGAGGGCTCCAGGACCGTTAGACAGTAGGTGGGGAAAAGGAGCCAGAGACCTCAGGTCCAGGGAGCCTCACCACCTCCCGAAAGAATGGTATTCAAAGTCGGGGAGAGCTTTTCTTACAGAAAGTGGAATTCAGATATGGATACCGAAGGGAGCGGGAGGAGGCAGATCAGGTGTCCATGACAAGTTCTGGGCCCTGCCTCCTCAAGACCATCCCTCACCCTTCACCCCGTATCACACAGAGACCCACGTTCAAACCACCAACCCCAGAGCAATAGCTTTCTAATTTATTTCCCTGATTAAACACTAACATCCTTTCTTTGCTTTAAAGTTTCAGGGACTTCCTGTTACTAAGAGAAATGCAGAATCCTTTCTGTGGCCTTCATGGACACCCCCTTTTCTCCCTAGCCCCATCTTCTGCCTGCCCACTAATATGTTCCAGCCATCACCGTCTTCCTGCTACTCATCAACTACACCAAGTTCATTCCCACTGCAGGCCCTTCACATAGCTGGCTCCTTTTCATCATTTAGCTAAAAAATGTCACCTTCTCAGAGAGGACTTCCCTGACTCCCCAGCACCTCCCTCCCTAATCTCACTGTCACATCAGTGCCTCTCCTTGCTGCTATCTGAAATGGCCTTTGTATCTCCAGTGACTCGTCCTCCACTATGATGTAAGCATTTGAGGTCAAGACCTGGCCTGTTATCTTCACTACTAGTCCTTAGTGCCTGGCACATAGAGGTGCTCAATAAATATATATTTTAAATATATATTTTTATCAATTTCAGAGGGGAAGAGAGAAGGAGAGAGAGAGATAAACATCAATGATGTGAGAGAATCATTGATCGACTGCCTCTTGCACATCCCCTACTGGAGGATTGAGCCCTCAACCCGGGCATGTGCCCTTGACCAGAATCGAACCTGGGACCCCTCAGTCCGCAGACCGACGCTCTATCCACTGAGCCAAACCAGCTAGGGCAATACATGTTTTCTGAAAGAATAAATGTTCTATCAACTCTATTCAGCAGGTTTGATCATCGCTTCCAATGTATAGAAAGGGAAACTGAGGCCTAGAAAGGTTAAATAACTTGCCCAAAATATAGGTGCTAGCAGCAGAACTTGAACTCAGGCTGCCTGACCTTTGTGCTTACACTGTGACAGTGGGTTATTTTACCTCTACCTTTGTTCTTTCCTGGATAGTACTTAGCACAATTTGTAGTGGTTTTGTTTGCTTGTTGTCTGGTCCCTGTGCTGGCTGTGATGTTGCTAGAGCAGGGCTGTGTCCTGCCGCCTGACGTGTTGCCAGGGCTCAGAACAGTGCCTCGCACACTGTAGGTGCTCAGTGAGTGTTTGCTGGGTGAATGGATAAACCGCTGAGTGAACAGACAAGGGAGGGCTGGAAGTGGAGGCACATGAGCGCATCGGCAGTGGCAGACTTTCCCAGGCCCCAGCTGGAGTCCAGTGCCCCAGCCCAGCAGTCCCTGGGCAAAGGGCTCAGCTGAGAAGCTGCCTCTTGCTGTTGCAGGAAAGCATCTTTTGGGGTAGATGATGGTGGCCTCACTCCTCTTATAGTGAGAGTCACCTGCTCCATGAATCTTCCAACTTGGGGTCATTCCCCGACCATGGTCCTGGGTTTGGCCGTTGCTCTGACCACAGCCAAAGGCACAGCCTGTCTGGGGTGATACCCAGGGTTCCGGGTGGATCTCTGTGAGAAGCCTCCCTTCCACTCATTACATTATGTCAGCACCTTCTTTCAGCTTCTGAGAAACAGGAAAAACCATGTGGTGGGGTTTGAAAGGGCGATAAGAGACATAATCATATTTCTTTGGTTTGGGCATGGAGGGCTGGGTTCCTGTTTGCTCTCCTCTAACTCATCCCCTTTGCCCTAAAGCCAGAAATTTTGGAGGATGGGGACTGTGTGGAAAAATTGCTTTAGGGGCAAAGAAAAAGAGGGGGGATAAGAGTTTTTAATTATTATGATGAAACATATACACACAAAAGAAAATATACCCGACATATATGGTTTAAAACATAACAAAATAAAAACTCACGTGTTCACCATCCCACCCACCCCCGTGAAAGTGTTTCTCCCATAGCATCACACTTCTTCCCACCAGAGGTAACACTACCTTGATGTTTGTAGTGAATCTTTTTTTTTTTGCTATTCTTTAAAGTTTTATTACATACGTAAATATCCTCAAATTATATATGATTTTATTTTGCCTCATTTTGAACTCTTTATAAATGGAATCGTGTTGGATATGTTTAAGACTCACTTTTACTGCTCAGCAAAATGTTTTTGGACTGATGCAGCTGTACATTCATGTACTCTCTCCCCTGTATCTGCCTTACCATAAAATCCAGTGATCGAATAAACCACAGTTGTGAATCTATTTTATCCTTATGGATATTTAGGGAAATTTTTTTCAGTTTTACCTATTAAAAACAATATTGCAAAAAGGACATGAAGTAAATACTGAGGAAATATGAATAAGGCATAGACTGTAATAATAATAATGTGCCAGTATTGGTTCATTAATGTGACAAAGGTACCACACACATGTAAGACGTACCAATAGGGAAAATTGGGTGCGGACTGTATTTTCACAATTTTTTGTAAATCTAAAATTATTCTACGACAAAAAGGTTATTTAAACATTTTTTCAGTTACAGTTTACAGTCAATATTAAAAAAGGGGGGTTACTTTTTAAAAACTCAATGCTGTTAGGAACATCCTTGCTTACATTTCCTGATACACATGTGCAAGAATTTCTTTGAAATGCACTGCAGATTGGAATTCTGGGGGGCAGAGTACACGCATCTTCCATTTTACTAGTCACTACATGTCAAAAGTACCAATTCACTGTCCCGGGTACAATATATAAGAATTCCTGATGTTTGTAGTGAATCGTTTGGCTCAGTGGATAGAGCGACTGAAGAATCCCAGGTTCGATTCCAGTCAAAGGCATGTACCTTGGTTACGGGCACATCCCCAGTAGATAGTGTGCAGGAGGCAGCTGATTGATGTTTCTCTCTCATCGATGTTTCTAACTATCTATCCCTCTCCCTCTCTGTGAAAAATCAATAAAATAAATTTTAAAAAAAAGAATTCCTTTGACTTCACCTCTTGGGCAAAATTTGTAATATCTGAATTTTTAATTCTTGCCTGTCTGGTGGGTGTGAAATGTTATCTCACTGCGGTTTAACTTTGCATTTCCGTGACTATTAACAAGGTTGAGCATCTCTTTGTATATGCTCATTGGCCATCTGTGCTTCCTGTTCTAAGAAATGCTTATTCATGTCATTTACCTTAAAAAAAAAATTCTAGTGGGTTATTTATCTTTTTCCTATTGATTAGAAGGACTTTGTTACACATCCTGGAAACCACTCCTTTGTCATTTACAGTGACATATATTTGTTCTCACTTGTGGTTTGTCTTCTCATTCTCCTTATAATAAATTTGATGAATGTTAAATTTGGGTGATTTATTTATAAAAACTTTCTACTTGGCTGGAGAGCTCCTGTTTGCTTCTTCAGATTTGCTCTTATTTAGCCTTATTTAGCCTTGCCTGTGTCCTGGGAGGGGAGGCAGGCCTGTCTGGAATACGTTAGTGGCTTTTTTGGTCATGGGCTCCTATTGGGTTAGGCTATGGGCAGTTCTGACGGGCAAAGGTAAGTGAAGTCAGGGTATTTGATCTCCCAGCTTTCTCCTTGCCAGGTTGCTGCAGGCTGGCTGTGCCCCTACTAAAGTTTCTGGCTCCTTCCAGTGTCCCTTTCTGCACTCTGAGTCTTAGTAGCCATTCCCTGTCCTGTTATAGCTCCTATTAGCTCCAGGGGGCTGCATTTTTCCTCTTGGTTTCTCTACACCCTATTCCCACTTTTATAATGGCCCCTTTATTAAATAAACTCTCATCAAATTACCCAATATGAATATTACAGCTGTTTCCAGCTGGATATGCTCACCCCAAGGTCATATATATATATATTTCTTTTTTAATTGGTCTATCTCTAACCCTAGATTTCTCCACCGTGGCACTATTGACATTTTATTTATTTTTGTTTTGTTTTGTTTTGTTAATCCTCAGCCGAGGATATTTTTCCATTGATTTTTAGAGTGGAAGGGAGGGGAAGAAAGAGAGAGAGAAACATCAATGTGAGAGAGACACATCGATTGTTTGCCTCCTGCTCGTGCCCCGAACAGGGCTGGGGACCAAACCTACAACTGAGGTATGTGCCCTTGGCCAGGAATCAAACCCGGGACACTTCAGTCCACAGGCCAACGCTCCATCCACTGAGCCAAACCAGCTAAGGGCATGCCTTTGACATTTTAAATGGGATAATTTTTTGTTATGGAATTCTGCATTGTTTAGTAGCATCTCTGGCCTCTACCCACTGATGACAATAGCATCCCCTCCCTACTCTTCAGTTGTGACGACTAAAAATTGCCAAATGTTCCCCAGGAGAGGGGGGAGTCCTTCTTTGTTGAGAACCACTGATCTACCCCCATGTCAATACCACACTGACCTGATTACTAAAACTTGATATCTAGTAGCACACAGTCTCCCAACTTGATCTTCTTTAGGATTGTAGTGTCCATTCTTGGGTCCAATGTACATTGTACATTGTCCATTCTTCCATGTACATTTTTTTCCTTTTTTAAAATATATCTTTATTGATTTCAGAGAGGAAGGGAAAGGGAGAGAGATAGAACATCAATGATGAGAGAGAATCATTGATCATCTGCCTCTGGCATGCCCCCTAGTGGGGATCAAGCCCACAACCTGGGCATCGAACCATGACCTCCTGGTTCATAGGTCGACCCTCAACCACTGAGCCATGCCAGCCGCGCCATGTACATTTTAGTAAGCACCATGATCATTGAGGTTTTGATATGTTACATTAAACTTATAGATCAGATTCCAAATTATAGTATTGGTTTTCCTATCCATGGACATAGTATAGTAGGTCTCTGCATATGTTAAAGTTCTTTGTAATTTCTTTCAAAAAAGTTAAAAAATTTTCCCCATTATTTTCTTAGATTTGTTTTTTTGTGGCACCTTATTTTTTGTAAGTATTATAAATATATTTAAAATTACATTGCTATATGTAATTGACTTTGTATATGATCCATCAACTTGCTAAACTGTTTCCTTTTAATCATTTGACTGGCTCTACATTCTCCTGGGTTTTTAAAAAATATATTTTTATTGATTTCATAGAGGAAGAGAGAGATAGAAAACATCAGTAAAGACAGAGAATCATTGATCAGCTGCCTTCTGCATGCCCCCTACTGGGGATTGAGCCCACAACCCGAGCATGCGTCCTTGACCAGAACCGAACCCAGGACCCTTCAGTCCACAGGCCAATGCTCTAACCACTGAACCAAACTGGTTAGGCCACTCTTGGGTTTTATTTTTGTCATATTTTATCATCTGTGTGAATATGCATTACATATATGCATATATATATAAATTTTGTTTCTTCCATTACAATGTTCATATTAATTAGTCCTACTTATACTATATTGGAAAGCCAGGACCTTAAGTCACAGTGTTTAACAGAAATGGAGTTAATATCCAAGGCCACCACTAGCCCATATAAAGCCTGTGTGCAAATAGGGAAAAGAAGCCTCTTCCTCAAGACACTACTTCCACCTGGGAAACTGTCATAACACATACTGAAATTTACAACGTCTAGCCCTGGCTAGTTTGGTTTTCTGAGGAGACCTGGGCTATGACAATTGTCCAGAAGGACATCTGGTCTAATTAGCATACTACACTTTTATTATTATAGAAGATTGCTCACCTCTTTAAAATAACAGAAACCTATTGCTGAGGAAAAGTAGATTGGCAATAACTTCTAGCATTCGGTGGCTTTTTCCATTTCTTAAGCTTTTACTAGTAACTGTTTATTTTTGGATGAAGAGCAGATGGAGAGAAACACAATGGAAGGGAAAGTGGTGGGATGTGTGAGCACCATGTTCATGATAAGCATTGCGGGGTACGGTAACTCTCCTGACAGCACTGGAGAGTTGACCAATGAGTGGCTCAGGGCCATCTAGTCCCGAGTTCAGGTGTGCTCTGAGAGCTAGAAGACTTCTGTGGAAACGTTAAAGGAGGCCCTGTCTCCTGCGGCCACAGGGCAGACTGGCTAAAAATTTGGCAGAGTCTGACCATGTGCAGGTCTTTGTAGAACTTCAGAGGAGAACAGTTGTGTCCAATCTGGAAAGGGTGGGACCACAAGACCTGAGGTAGGAGCACCTGAGTACAAAAACCCAAGAAGAGGGTACGGGGAGGATAAAAAGTGACAGGAGACTTGGGGTGGTAAACACAATACAATATACAGATGATGCATTCTAAAATTTTACACCTGAAACCTATATAATTATATTAACCAATGTCACCCCAATAAATTCAATAAAAAATATAACACCTGAGCAGTAGGATTCTAGTAGCAATCAGGGAACCTTGATCTTTAAGGCATGGGGAAATAATATGTAAGAAAGCATGTCAGTATTTTACCACTGTTGGCATATAAAACTAAACTCCTAGAGCATTAGCCTGCATACCAAAGGGTTCTATTTTTGATTCTGGTCAAGGGCACATGCCTGGGTTGTGGACTCGATCCTCAGTAAAAGGCACCCAATCAATGATTCTCTATCATCATGGATGTTTCTATCTCTCTCCCTCTCTCTTTCTCTCTGAAATCAATAAAAAATATATTTCAAAACAAAACAGTAACCATACACTGGTAAAAGGGAATTCCCAGACTTTCAAAGATTGATACATATGAGGCCCAACACCTGGAAAACCTAAATGCCACCCTGGCTTTCTGGCTAGAATGGAGCTTGTATAGAATAAGTAATCAAATGGAGCTGTGGCATAAATCATTTTTACATCCTGTGATTATTTTCATAGTTCTTTACTGTATAAATAGGATAAATATTCCTAGCACCTGGGAGAACTTTCGCATGGGTTCTGGGGTCTATGAAGTAAGGGTCAAGTGGAAGGGCTTGAAGCGATCCCAACCCTGATTGAGATAGTACATCAAAGGCAATACACACCACGATACTGTTCCTGGGCGGTGGCCACCATGACAACTTGAACGTGCAGGAGTGCTGGTCCCTCTCGCACTCCCATTCAGCTCACCTTCCTGGTCTCTGCAAAAGCCAGGACAGGCAATCCAGGCCGTGGCAGAACAGCTTGTACAGACTAGCCCTCCAGTTAAGAACCATCAGGAAAGCGTGTCAAATAGTTTTTAAAATCTGCTTGGAAGAATCAGAGAACTAACATGGCCATGAAGACTTAAGAGACTAAGTTCTTAGACGGAAAGCGTAGAAGCGAGCCTGACAGTTGGCAAAGCTTTTCGCGTTGAGGCATTTACAGATTGGAAAGCTGTGATCTGGAGGTTGAGAAGCTGAGCAACTGAGAAGCTGAGAGAAAAGCTGTGGCTGCGGGACTGTGGATAAAGGGAGTTTGGGGGCAGTCTCATGGGTACAGAGGAACAACAATGGGAATTCGGGGATCCCAACTAGGAGGGGTTTCTGTAAATACTGCTAAGCTTCCCATCAGGACTCCTGAAGAGTTATACTCTAGGTTAAGAACCAAAATAGATCAGTCTTTTAAAGCAAACCCAGCTTTCCAGCGGCTGTATCTCAGATTACACTGAGATAATCTGTTCTTCCCCTATTGCATGCCAGGAGTAAGTAAAGCATTTCTGGAGGAAGATAACATCACGCTGCATAAAACAGTAACCGTGTAATTCCTTCTTGCATTCTCTCTGAGGTGGTTTTGCACCTCCCAGGAGTGCCATTTATCAAAGTCCTTTTAGTGAGAGCTTGTTGATAATGTTTTTAACTGAATTTTAAAAATGGGAAAAAGACATGAACAGACACCTCCGCACAGAAGATATACAGATAGCAAATAAGCATATGAAAAGCTGCTCCACATCATATGTCAATATGGAACTGCCAATTAAAACAATGAGATATTGCTCACCACACACCTATTAGAGTGGCCAAAATCTACAACACTGACAACACCAAGTGTGAGCAAGGAGGTAGAGCAACAGGAACTCTCATGCATTGCTGGTGAGAATGCCAAATGGTAGAACCACTTTGGAAGACAGTTTAGTTTGTCAGTTTCTTAGAAAAATGAAACATACCCTTGACATTTCAACAATCAATAAGCTGATAACTTATATGCATACAAAAACCTGCACATGGATGTTTGTAGCTCCTTTATTTATAATTGCCAAAACATGGAAATAGCCATGATGTCCTTCAGCAGGTGAGTGGACAAATAAATTGTGATACATCCACAATAGAATATTATTCAGTGCCAGAAAGAAATGAGCTATCAAGCCATGAAAAATGGGGGAATCTTAAATGCATGTTACTAAGTGAAGGAACCAATGTGAAAAGGCTACATTCTGCATGATTCCAATGATATGATATTTGGAGAAGGCAAAACTATAAAGATAGTAAAAAACATTAGTGGTGTCCAGGGAGGAGAGGGGATGGAGGAATAAATAGGTGGAACACAGAGGGGTTTGGGGGCAGTGAAACTATTCTGTATGATACCATTATGGCAGAGACATGTCATTATATATTTTCCAAAGCCCATAGAATGTACAACACTAGGAGTGAACCCTAATGTGACAATGATGTGTCAGTGTAGGTCCACGGATTACAACACATGTACCACCTTAATGCAGGGTGGCTGTGTGTGTCGGGGCAGGAGGTACCTGGGAAATCTCTGTACTTTCTGCTCAGTTTTGTGTGAACCTAAAACTGCTCTAAAAATAGTCTATTTTTAAAATATATTTTATTGATTTCTTTTACAGAGAGGAAGGGAGAGAGATAGAGAGTTAGAAACATAAATGAGAAACATCGATCAGCTGCCTCCTGCACACCCCCTACTGGGAATGTGCCTGCAACCAAGGTACATGCCCCTGACCAGGAATCGAACCTGGGACCCTTCAGTCTGCAGGCCATCGCTCTACCCACTGAGCCAAACCAGTCAGGGCTGAAGTCTATTTTTTAAAAAAATGCTTTTAGTTCATCTTTATTTTTGAAAGAAATGTTCACTCTTCACAGAATGCTAAGTTAGCCATTTCCGCCCCCTCAGCCTTGAGATAACATTCTGCTGTCACCAGTCTTCTGTGTTTTGCTGTTGGGACCTCAGCTCTCAGTCTTATTGTATTTCCTTTGTAGGCAATCTATCTTTTCTGGCTGCTCTTAAGATTATTTTCTATGGCCCACAGGGGAGTGAAGCTGCTGGGTCTAGGGTTGGGCACTTACCAGGGTGCCATGGGGTGTACCTGCCCTGGCTCAGAGGTCCTGCAAGAGGCTACCTGGTGTGACTGTCCGGCTGCACTATGTCAGAAAACCCTGGGCCTCCTGAGCTGGTTTTCCACACCTGTGACAGCACTTTTTCATTAAAAAAATTTTTTTTAAAAAAAATTGATTTCAGAGAGGAAGGGAGAGGGAGAGAGAGATAGAAACATCAATGGAGAGAAAATCATTGATTGGCTGCCTCCTGCACATCCCCCACTGGGGATCAAGTCCACAACCCGGGCGTGTGCCCTGACCAGGAATTGAACTGTGACCTACTGGTCCATAGGTCGGCACTCAACCACTGAGCCACACTGGCCTGGCAGCACTTTGTTTTCGGATGTACAACCTGCTCTTTCTAACTTCTGTGTGTTCCTAAAATAGACAAGAAGGAGACATGTGACCTGTCTGCTCCTCATGCAGGTGGACGCCTGTGTCATCCCAAGTGCCTGAGGAAATGTTTCCTGTTAGTGTATATTATGGATGGAATTGTATTCTCTCCAAATGCATGTGTTGAAGCCCTAGCCCTCAGTACCTCAGAATGTTGACTGTATTTGGAAATAGGGCTTTTAAAGAGGTAAGTGACAATGTGGTCTCTAGGCTGGGCCCTAATCCAATCTGACTGGTGTCCTTATGAGACGGGGAGATTAATCCATGTAGAGAGATTCCAGGGATGCGCACACACAGGGGGATAACCATGTGAGTACACAGGGACGAGGCAGCCATCTGTCAGCCAAGGAGAGAGGTGCAGGGGAAACCAACGCCGTCAGAACCGTGAGAAAATAAAGCCCTGTTGTTAAAGCCACCCAATCTGTGGGTTTGTCATGGCAGATGACCAAGTGAATACAGTGTGAATTGAACTTCAACCCCGCTAGTTTGTCAGCAAAGCAGAACTAGACTGGGCCGGGGGAAATTTGTCCTCGAAGGCCCTGCAGGTTTTGCGGTTTTACAATAGAGGTGAGGGATGGGTCTTCCGCGTGAAAGTGGCCAAGTCAGATGGCTCCATCTCAGTGTTTGTTCAGATTTCAGAGGCACCTGAGCCATTTCCTCCTGGTGCATGTTTGCCAGGGCGTGGCTGACCTGGTCTAGGAGCAAATCTTACATTGTAGTGAGAGGAAGGAAAGGAATGAGGCCATTTCCAGGCTTTGAGCATTGATTCCTCTGCTCAGAGGTAGCTAGTCCCATGGAATTTTTTGGCTTCTGTACTTGACTCTGGGAAAAATTGTTTGGAGGAAGATTGCTTCACAAGCACTTGCTCAGGTTGTCTGAGCATCATAAGACGGAAACATCCTGGATTGCAGAGCCAACATGTGGACAGCTGCTCTGAAGGGTTGCTCAGGACCACACCACAGTAGACTCTGTGTGACTAAGAAACAAACTTTGGTTGTGTCCCCCACCACTAGGATTCAGGGATGATCTGTTATTGCAGCATCACCTGGACTATTCAGACTGATACATGTACAGAGATGTATACGATGTGCCTGGAAACACTGCAATATAAAAACAAGAACTCCGATAGAGAAATGTTCAAAGTAATGCAGGACACTGAGAAGGGAGCAACTAATACTGCTAGGCTAGGCAGGGAAGGAATCAAGAAGGAAGCATTTGAGCTGGACTGTGAGAGCTCAGGGAGAGGAATGAATGAAAACCTCTAGGGGACAATTCCATGTTCCCTGTGTGGGAAAAGACTGATGTACTGAGTCAGTGTGGGCAAAGGCACACAGGTGTGAAAATTCTTGGGGCGTTACAGGAAGAACTAGACCTACCACTTCCTCTAGACCAGCGGTTCTCAACCTGTGGGTCGTGACCCCTTTGGCGGTCGAACGACCCTTTCACAGGGGTCGCCTAAAACCATCCTGCATATCAGATATTTACATGATGATTCATAACAGTAGCAACATTACAGTTATGAAGTAGCAACGAAAATAATTTTATGGTTGAGTCACAACATGAGGAACTGTATTTAAAGGGCCAGAAGGTTGAGAACCACTGCTCTAGAATGTCTCCCCAATGAATGTTTTCTGCATAAAACATTTCTTCATGGAACATATCTATCTTTCAATACATTGCTTGTCTACCAGTATTTATATAGGGAACTATTATATGTATGTCCCCAAACTTGATGCATTTTTAACAAAGTGATGGGAGGGAACTCAGCAGAGAAAATCTGTAGGTTCACTCCAAATATAATTGGGAACATAGAAAAGTTCATAGAAGACAATTAGTAAGGCTCTGAAGGTCAACTAAGGGGACGTGTAGCATGTTATACAGACAAAGCAGCCACGTTGATGGATTAGTGATCAGAGAGTACTGCTTTAAATATTTTACATCCTTATCTTATCACAGTTTATGGAATAAATAAATAAATACCCCCCTCCCAAATTTTACAACCTAACATGTTAGCATCCATGCAGGCCCTCCCTCCACACTCAGCCTGTTCTCACACAGTCTGCACTCACTTCAAGAAAAAGACAAAAGCCAACAACAAATTGAACCAGAGTTGTCTATTTTTGTTTTATTGGAACATAGCTTGACATGAAATAAATAGTCATTTTCCAAATTCTTAACCATTTCATAAATAATATTAAGTTAACAGACATTTTACAGAATTCTGCATTAAATAAGATAAAAAGTATACATCCATTTGGTTTGGAGCGAACTGGAGGAAAATACTTCCCTGATTCCTGTATCTGGAATATACCTAGAACATTTTGTTTTGATGCTTTCTGCCCAGATGAGGTAGTGAAGCAGCAGTATGCCTGAAATACTGCTACTTTGCCTCAGAAGCTTAATTAAACTGAAGAGGAAGGCCCTGCCCTTGATTGGCCCTCATTCCCGTGGCAATAAAACATCCTTTATCGCTACAACAAGCCAGTTGAGTCTCAACTTTCCATTGTCCACTCAGTGTTTATCACGCCAAGAAATACTTGCAGGTAGTCTAGGAACTTCTTTACTCTCAAGCGTTCCCCTTCACACTTTTTCTGTGAAAAAGAACAGACAAGAGGTATTGCAGCAACCTGTCAATTCCTGTAAAAATAGGCAGAGCCAGACAATCATGCTTAAGTTCCCACTAAATGCTTTTTACTTACTTTTTCGCCATCTATGTAGTCTTTTATTGAAGACAAGTTCTGGAAGAGTTTTTCCACGGCATCCCCTTCTGCAGTTTGATTCCTCAATGTGTCTACCCCCTGAAAGACTTCTTTAATGCATAGTTGGTACTAAAGGAGGAAGATTTTAAAAATATAAGTAATCAAATCAGGATCTAAAACATTGGTCCAAAAAGCTAGACTTTGTTTTGTGGTGTTTACACGAGTTTCCTTTTCCAAAGAGTTTTTCATTGTTCCTTTTCTAGGTGGAACCAATTCATATTGGGATATAATTTCTAAAAGTAGGTGAGGTTTATTGAATTACTGAGGAGTTTTACAAATGATATAAAGCAAGTACTTAACCAAAAATACAATGTTTAAGAAGAATAATTGTTGATCTCATATCAGAGTTTCCTTTCATAGTTCTAGTTGGTAATTTTGTTCTATTCAGACTAATGAAATCATACATTTTACATTTTAGTATGACCATGACATACTCCAAACGCATACAATTCTGTTACATGTCATGATCACTTTAAAAATGAGGAAATGACTGTTAATATAGATCATTCATTGTATATTGTAATGTGCACTAAGATTCTAAAAGTATTACCCTAAGTTGCTAATACTTTCAAAAAGATATTAAAGTGAGGAAAGCAGTAGATTGTCAGAATTGAATGGAGATGAGGAGGCACCTCTTAACCTGACCATATCTCCAAAGGGCCTTGTTTAATGGATTCTACTTGTTATAAAGTCATTCCTACTATTTGTAAGTACACACATTCACATCACACACACAAAAACAAAATATAGAACATAAATAGTTCCAATGATAACTATGGTTTGATAGCCTAAAATATGCAATTCACTTATTCATGCTATCATAATTTAACTTACATTTGTATGTCCCGGAGTAGGAATCATCAGGTTCTGAAAAGGAAAGGAAATACATTCATTTGTAAAGCACTCTAGCATTCACCACTTAATAAAATGATTGTGAAATGGTTACCAATCATCTATTGCTAACACTCATAATTTCATTAACAGAGCTTTAAAAGTTAACCGCACCAATGATTACCGATGCCTTTTAAAGACTGCAGGACTCAAAAAGAAAATTACCCCTTCGCCTATCAGCAGAGTCCGATGAGTGGAGAGCAGGGTCAAGGTCTCTGCCACCAGTCTCTTCAACGGACTTTCTAAGGCAATGGCACCAACGTCGGCAGCTCCGAGGGCCAGGAAAGTCAAAAGCAGAAGCATTCTGGTGGCTCTGAAATGTTCAGCGAATGCCTTTGGCAAAGAAAGTGCATTGTACAAGATTGTATCCCCAACCAATTTATTCTCTCTCTTTGAGGAAATGAATAATTTCCAACAATCAGATAGAGGCTGTCTAATAATGGCATGTTGTGAAACCAATGTTTCCAATGCCTTGTGTCTTAAAAAAACAAGTTTACTTTTATCTTTTAATAATAAAAATCCCTGTTTTTCCCCCTTCAAAAACATTTTCTAGTATAATAGAACGTCTCTGGGTTGATACATCACTGCCCCACATTTGCATTTCTTAAACACTGATGATTGAATTTCCTCTTAAGAGAGATACATAAAAAAGAGAAGTATGACGTAAACCACGAAATCGAACTTTAGGCTAAAATACACAAATATTGGGAACTGTCTTTCCCCCTCCCCTGCCGAGGTCTACTGAATTCTATCACAGTTGTTGCTACATTGACTTGCCTTACACGGAATTGAAAATACGGGTGGGAAGATGGTGATTAGGGCAGAGGTCATCAAAACGGAGCTGGCTCAAGTTGTGTTCACTGGGGTGCTGGTGAGGACCCTTTGTGTCGCCAGTGACCAAAAACCAAACCCAAACCGGTTGAAGCCAAGCAGGGAATTTATTAGCTTGTAGCACCAAATGGTCCAGTGTGGAGGCACCTTTATATTTTTCTGGCCTCAGTGGCTCTTCTTGACTCCCTTCTCAGACAGCTCTCCCACTGTGGTCCCAAGACGATGTCAGAGCTCCAGGATCTATGTGAATCCTGTTCTTGAGAAGCAGGAGAAAGCAAATTGTGCTTTTCTGATTGCTCAGTCAGAAGTTCTAGCATTCAGCCTCCTTGTGGCAAGGGAGCACATACATGTTCACCCTTGGACGGTGGCCAGGGGTACAGGATATACTGATTCTCTCTCTCTGGAACTGGAGGTGGGCTTCATCCCGCCCTAATGGCACACCTAAGAAATTGGGGGTCCTGGGTAGTAGTAAGAAGGATGTGGATGCTGGGGAGTTAAGCAGTAAGTATCCATCACAACCACATAATACACAGGCACGGCCTCTCCTTCACGTCCGACAAGGGTGGGATGTCCTTTCGCACCCTGGGTGGGCCAGGTCTGATCAGAGGACTCGGCTGTTATGTTCCTTAGGCTCAGACCTGTAATCCCAGAAGGGAGCTTATGAGGCCTCCTACTCAACCACACGCTTCCTTCCTCCCAGGCCTGCGCACACATAATGGAGCTGTAAGCCACTTGCTTTCAATGGAGGTTTTCAGTAAGTGTCCCAGAGTGGGTCTGTGTTGGTGCCTGGAAGCCTGCCTTTAGAACTATCTTGAGCATATAGGGCAGATGGTACCAAACGCAAATGGCTATGTAGAACCCTTTCCCAAAGCTGGATAGAGTTCTGTAGGAGAAACAGAGGCAGCTGTGGGGTAGACATGCCTTTTACATGCATATAATCAGAGTTCTGCCCCGGTAGGTTAAAAGTGGTGTCGGACTTCGGGGGCAGCTTTCTGTAGCATGTGTGGTTTTGTTTGTGCAGAAGTTTGGGACTCTTGGCTAGACACATCTGATTTGAACACTTGAAAGGCCTTGGGGCTATGGTAGCTGTAGCATGTATGACCTGTCGACAGGTGGCAGGTGCTACACAGCTCCAGCTGATTGATGCCATGTGACACCCAAGGCCTTATGTTGCCAGATCAACTTTTTCAAAAAAGCCAGAAATCCTGATTATTATGTATCATCTCTTGATTTTTAAATGTTGGCAAGTCGTATTTTCAAAAACCATAAAGTGTGTCATTTTGCAGCCTCTGACTTACAGTATAGTTGTGGATTCCTATTAGAGGGCTAGTTGTTATTATTTTGTTAATCCTCACCAAGGATATTTTTCCATTGATTAAAAATAAAATATTTTTATTGACTTCAGAGAGGAAGGGAGAGGGAGAGAGAGAGAAACATCAATGATGAGAGAGAATCATTGACCACCTGCCTCCTGCATGCCCACACTGAGTATTAGGCCTGCAACTTAATCTCTTCAACTTGATCTCTTCATTCTCAAGGACCAGACTATTGTAGGCACTCAATTAATGCTTGTTGAATAAATAATGTGCCCTGACTGGGGATTGAACCCTGACCTCTTGGTTCATAGGTCAACACTCAACCACTGAGCCATGCCAGTTGGGTTCCACTGATTTTTAGAGAGAGTGGAAGGGAGGGGGAGAGGCAGTCAGGGCATGAATGGAAGGCAACCCATCGATGTTTCTCCCTCACATCAATGTTTCTCTCTCCCACTCCCCCCCCCCCATCAATAATCATATTCTTGGGTGAAGATTAAAAATATAATATTGCATGTTGAAAAAAAGTTAATAATTGCTTTTTACTATTATTATGAAAGAGACTTTGTATCCCATCAATGTCATAGACTTGAGACCTTTGCCTTCACCACTAGATTGTGAGCTCCTTAAGAATAAGGATTTTATTTGATTGATCTCTTCATTGTCAAGGACCAGCCTATTGTAGGCACTCAATTAATGCTTGTTGAATAAATAACTGAATGAATAAGCAGGCACTAGGTTGTATCAGTTGAACAAATTAATATGTTTACTGTGGAAATTCAAGGAGTCTGAAGGTCTCCTAATAAAAAAGAGAGCAAAATTTTAAGGTTAAGCTAGAGACCAAGCCAATATGAACTACCATGGCATTAAAAAAAAATCCACATTATTTTAGGAGAACAGAAAGAAATTAGCAACCAGTATGCAGAATTAAGAATTATGAGTAATTATATTATATCATTTAGAAAAAAGACGTTGAATAGCGTTGAAAAGGTGCATTAGTAACATCCATCCTTTTGCCCTAAAACCTTCCAAATTGGCAACCTATTTTTAAAAATTGATACCTGTGGTTTTTACTAACTGTGTAGTCACTTAAGGTTAAATGACTTTTCTATGAACTGATTTTAATCAACCTACTGGGCATGATGCCACAAAATTTTCTTGGTGACTAAATGTAAAATGATAGTATCTCTTTCTTCTTTTTATTTTAATCTAACCTCCATCTTTTCAATCCTCAAGCATATGTTTAAAATAAATTTTTATTGAATAAATAACATTATAGGAAAATAACAGAACTTCTTCCTCTTGGCCTAGCAACTTTCAGTGTTTTTGATGACTTCTTCCAATCTTTACTAACACATACATAGCTTTACAGAGTTGTAAACCAATGAATATATGCAATCTGTGTTTATCTTTTTTGCTTAATTCTTCACATATCTATTTGTTTTAAAGGTTACCTGCCATTAGATGAAACTGATGTATCATAATTTACTTCACCATTTGGGTTGTTTCCAGCATTCCACAATTTTATCATTTCTAAAATACTGTATAATTTCTAAATATTTCCTTATGCTAAGGTACTTGTGTAATAATTTTTTAGCTTTTGTTACATTTTACCAGATCACTGCTCTGAAAGTATTCAATGCACAAAAAATAAATCTCTTATATTTTAACAGTGTTTTGCAACTTATAAAGTACTTTCTAAAAAGTCCATTGTATCATTTCTAAAATATATCCTTATGTTAAGGAAGTTGTGTGATAAATTTTTTAGCTTTTATTACATTTTATAAGATCACTCCTCTGAAAATATTCAATGCACAAAAAATAAATCTCATATTTTTACAGTGTTTTGCAACTTATAATGTACTTTCAAAAAATAACTTTGTTTAATGCTGATATCAGCACTGTGGGATAGATTTCTTTCCCTGAAGTCTCTTTAGTGATAATGTTTAATAGTTTTGCTAATGGAATGAGTGAAATGAACCCAGAAGGAAGGTATGATGCCAGAAGCAGTGATAATCAAAGAGATTGACAAATATGTTGGTAAACCTAAATAAATAATGCTGGTTAAAAACTATTTATTTAGGGGGTTTCAAGGCAATGAGGAACAGACACTAAACAATGATCATGTAGGAGATAGAAAGAGTGATCAGAGTTGGTGCATTTTATGGTCTTGTGTTGTTTGGGAGGATGCTAAAGATACTAACTTTGGACGTCAAAATAGGCATGTAAAGTTTTTAAGAGTAGCTGCTAAAATAACAGAAATTGAGTGTATAAGTCCCAAACCAGTGGACTAAACCATGGGAATAAAGGAAGCTTAATCAATCCAGAAACTAGGAAAGGAGAAAATCACAGAAAAAGATATGAGAAATGTATCCAAATTTATCAGAAATGATTAAAATAGTAATTGAAAAATAGATTAAACTCACCTATTAAAAGGAAGATACTATAAAATTATATTAAAATCATTTCAGCTATTTTCAAGAGATACACTTCATGAAAAATGACATTAAAAGGTTGAAAATCATGCCAGGCTGGTGTGGCTCCGTGGCTGCGCATCGACCTATGAACCAGGAGGGGCATATGCCCAGGTTTCGGGCTCAATCCCCCTGTGGGGTGTGCAAGAGGCAGCCGATCAATGATTCTTTCTCATCACTGATGTTGTTATCTCTCTCTCCCTCTTCCTTCCTCTCTGAAATCAATAAAAAAATGTACTTTTTAAAAGGTTGAAAATCAAGGGATAAAAAATAGACTGATCAAATACTAATAAAAATAAAGCTGATACAGTAATACCAACACTAGAAAAATAATTTATTTGAGAAAGTATTATAAGGATAAAGAGATTCATTAATCGGTATAAGATAATATCTCATGGTAGTTTAATTTCCATTTCATTGAGTGTGATATAAGTGAAACCAAACATTTTTCAATAGTAGTTTACTGAGAACTGGGAACCTGACTGATTTGCCTTTTTAGTTATTTTTATTTTAAGGAGTAATCATTTTTATTGCAAATCTTTTCCACCTTCCTCCTAGAGTTATCTTAGTTTTAGAGTTTCCTATTGTTACAAAGTTGAAAATTTTTGTAATGGAATTTACCTTCTCATATCCATTTTTTCCCCCCTTTAACTCATAGCTCTTCTTCTGAAGTATTTTAAATGACAGAAAGCATGACACTATCATTAACACTTCCATATGTACCTCAAAAAATGATCGTTTTCTTACATAGCAAAATATTATCACACCTAATATAATGAAATAATTCTTTTTAGCATTTAATTTGCAGTCTACATTCAGAAAAAGTTTCCCCATGTATCCCCCAAATTCCCTTCACATCTCTATGTCCAAATCAGGATCAACTCCAGGACCACGTGCTGAATATGGGTAACATGCAACTCAAGTCTTTTCATTTGCAACAATCCTTAAAAAACAAACAAACAATCAAACAAAAAACAAAACCAGTCTTTTAAAATTTCCTTGTTTTAATGACAAAGAGAACCAGGGCTAGTGTTTTGCAGTACATCCAGGTTTACCTTTCATCCTTGTGTATTATTAGCTTAATCCTTAATTCCTGTGAACTAGAAGTTAAATTTAAAGGTGTGGTTAAAGTTTAACCTTTGAAAAAAACTGCGTAAGAGGTGATGTTGGATACTTCATACTAAGATTTCAGGAGGAGACAATGTCTGGTTGCCCCAGTCATTGCTAATTTCTTGTGTTACTTTGAGTATAAAATTCTGATTTAAAAGTGAGGGTAAAAAAAAGGGGGGGGGGAGGTAATTACATTTCTGGATTTTTCTTTGTTTTCAGAAATATCTAGCTCTTCATCAACCTAGAACTTAAGAGTGGTAAGTAAAATATAGATTTGCTTTTTCCTTCTTATTGGCATCCAAGTATTTGTCTTCAAGGATGGGGAGTGTCTGTCCCATGGGCCATATAAGACCCTCGCAATCATTTGGTTTGGCCCTGCCAAGGCATTAAGGGTAAGTTAATTACATGTTTGACCAAATATAGCAGGCTAATTCTTAATTTTATAATTTTGTATGGCCCTCGAATGATGTTATAAATATCCAAATGGCCATTGGCAGAAAAAAAGGTTCCCCACTCCTGAAAATTGGTGGGGGGCGGTGAGGGGAAGTGGTCTTGGTGGTTACACATCTGTTTACATTTGTCAAAACTCATGGACTGTATGCTGGAAAGAGTAAATTTTACTGTAAGTTATGCTTCAGTAAACCTGATTTTTTAAAAATGAGCTTTCATTATTTTAATACTGGGCAAGAGCATAAATCAGACTCCCTAGTTTCTTCACTGTTTATATGTTTTGAGTCCTACTATGAGAATTTCCTTTCAATCAACCACAGAAAATAGGTATAAAAATAATGAACTCACCAGTAAAGTTCACTTCGAATAGTCTTCAGAGGTGCTAAACTTTCATTACTTTAGCGTCTCCTAGTAATTTTTAGGTAGCGAGTAAAAAGAAAACATTAAAAAGTATAAAAACTTTTTTTAAACAAAAGAAGGCTGTAATCTAGTGTCATTGTTTTATCACCTTTGGTAATAAGGTATTATTGTATACATAAGGCATTATTGTATAATTTCAATCTGTTTTGTTCCATTGGTAATTTAAAATATGTACTGTTGCCGAAACCGGTTTGGCTCAGTGGATTGAGCGTCGACCTGTGGACTGAAAGGTCCCGGGTTCGATTCCGGTCAAGGGCATGTACCTGGGTTGTGGGCACATCCCCAGTAGATGTGCAGGAGGCAGCTGATCGATGTTTCTAACTCTCTATCTCTCTCCCTTCCTCTCTGTAAAAAATCAATAAAATATATAAAAAAAAGATAGGTACTGTAATAACTGACCCTTTCATGTTTTCACACTTGGTACTTGAAGACACTATTTACTAGCCTTCCCCACTTGCACCTTTGATGTATTTTTTAGTTAATGTATTAAGTTCTGTAAGTGATTGTCTTGGGACTATGTGATTAGAGTGTTTCCTATACTTTTCTAGCTCAGTAGTCCAAAGTATTTACTTTGATTTTAATGTCTTCCATTACTGTTTTTGTAGTTTTGTCTATACATCCTTGCGTATGATTTCCCTCAAGTTGGTTTCCAAAAAGCAATATTCTCATTTTTAAATTTATTGATTTTTAGAGAGAGAGGAAGGCACAGAGAGAAATATCAACTTGTTGTTCCACTTATTTATGCATTCATTGGTTGCTTTTATTTTTTTTAAAGAGCATTTGCGGGAAGTTTTAATTCATTACCTTTAAAAAATATATATTTTATTGATCTTTTGCAGAGAGGAAGGGAGAGGGATAGAGTTAGAAACATCGATCAGCTGCCTCCTGCACACTCCCTACTGGGGATGTGCCTGCAACCAAGGTACATGCCCTTGACCGAAATCGAACCTGGGACCCTTGACTCCGCAGGCCAACGTTCTATTCACTGAGCCAAACCGGTTAGGGCATCATTGGTTGCTTCTTGTATGTGCCCTGACCAGAGATGGGACCTGCAACCTTAGCATACAGGGACAATATTCTAACCAACTGAGCTACCAG
>NW_006287375.1:729381-730645 GCF_000327345.1 Myotis davidii | reverse complement strand
TTTCCCTTATTTTACTTTAAATTCCTTGAAACATCAAAGTTGTACATACTTCATGTATACAATGTGATGACTCTGGAGGTAAGTCTACTCCGTCAATGCCACTAGTGCACCTATCACCTTCAAGTTCTCTCCCACCTTCTCTATTATTTTTTTGGTAGGAACACGTAAGATCTACCCTGTTAGCAAAATTGTATTTATACAATATAGTACTCTTAACTGTAAGCACTATGGTATATAGATCTCTTACTATTCATCTTGCATAACCGAAACTTCCTTTTTTGAAAGGTGTCTATTCCTATCTTGTGTTAATACTTATGACTGGATTTTCTTCACATCATATGCCAGAGCGTTTGACCTTTAGTCTTAAACACCTCTTTACACTCTTACAAATTACTGAGGACCCCAAAGAGCTTCAACATTTTATTTTTATTAAAATAGTTCGTATACAGTACTATATTGGTTTGAGGTGTACAACACAGTGATTCGACATTTATTTACCCTGTGATCGCCACTGGAAATCTAGTAACATGCCACTGGTCACCATTGCGATGGCGTCACCACCCGTCATGTGATCACCAGAAAAAACTACATTAGTGAGCAAATGAGAGTAGAAAAGGTAAATAACAGCTACTTTTAGAAAAATAGTGGCTTTTTATGTGAGAGAATTATTGATGTGAGAGAATCATTGATCAGCTGCCTCCTTCACGACCCCCGCTGGGGAGCAAGCCCGCAACCCCTGCATGTGCCCTTCACCGGAACCCAACCGATGCCCTACCCAGTGGTTCTCAACCTATGGGTCCCGACCCCTTTTGGTGGTCAAACGACCCTTTCACAGGGGTCGCCTAAGACCATCCTGCATAGCAGATATTTACATTATGATTCACACCAGTAGCAACATTACAGTTATGAAGTAGCAAGGAAAAAAATTTTATGGTTGGGTCACAACATGAACTGTATTTAAAGGGCCAGAAGGTTGAGAACCACTGCCACTGACCCAAACCGGCGAGGGCTAGGAAAATAGTTTTGACGTTAGCAAACACCGCACTCTCCTCCACTTTGAGAACCGTGGTGGTTCGCTGCAAGTCTTCGTCTCCCCTTACAGACAGTGCCTCTCCATTCGCCCAGGACCGCCAGCAGGGATCAGGGAGCCGGAACCGCCGCCACCGGAAACACGCAGCATCCAAACCTCTAGGCCCGCGGGGCTCCCAGAAGCCGGCGCTGCGCACGCACGCAGGGCGGGCCCCGCGTTCCCAGCCCCGGGCCT
>NW_006287375.1:722564-729282 GCF_000327345.1 Myotis davidii | reverse complement strand
GTCTCCCGCGGGCATCCCTGGGCAGCTCTGCCCCGCTCCGGCCCGCCAGCCGGGAAGAAGGCAGGCGTGGGAGGAAGGGTTCCAGCCGGAGCCTTCGCTCCCAGCGGGAGCCTGCCGGCCAGCGTTCGCCGCGCCGCTGCCTCACCGCTCAATCTTGCTGGTGTTGAAATAAGAAACATTTACAAACATGTCCCGGATCGAAAAGATGAGCATTATGGGCGTGCGGAGTTTTGGAATAGAGGACAAAGATAAGCAAATTATCACTTTCTTCAGTCCCCTCACAATTTTGGTTGGACCCAATGGGGCAGGGAAGACGGTAAGTGCGGAGTAGCCTCCTTCAGGTTATGGGTCAAGGAACCGAGGCCTCAAACACCCGGGGAGCAGGATGCTGATGAGGAACGAGAGGCGCCCCTGTTTCTGGGGCCCCAGGAAGTGCCTGTCCTCTCCTCCGGTGACTTCCCGGCCCCTGGGCGTGGTCAGCGAGTGCAGGAGTCGCCCAGACCCAGCACCCGAGGGTGTCCGGGCCCATGGGCAGGTTCACCGGGGAACCCCACGGGCCGACAGCCTGTCCCGCAAGAATCCTTGTCTGTATCGGTGCTTTTCAGCACCTTGCTCCCAAGCATAGCACTCTCTTCATGGTAGTTTTCTCAATACAGGAACTTCATAAAAGGTTATGAAATAGAAATATGTGAGTTTACAAGTATGCCAACTGTTTAAGTATAATTAATAAAAAAATAAATGGCTTAATTTTAAAATGAAACATGCAGTGAGGCTTAAATTGGAATACTGCAAGCATACCTCGTTTTACTCTGCGTGGTTTATTGCTCTTAACAGGTGCTGCGTGTTTTTTGTGTTTGTTTGTTTTTTAAATAAACTTAAGTCAAACCCAGCAAAAAAAAAAAATTGACTTGCTTTATTGCAGTGGTCTGGAACCAAATCCGTAGTATCTTCGGGCATGCCTGTATTTTGTTGTGGGATGCTCTTCCCTAGTCAAAAGTTGGAGCACAACTTATTTACTGTGGTTTTTTAAAACGGGGAATATTTAGAAATTTAGGTGCGGCCCCGCAATGGCAAGCAGTTATGGAAAAAGGATAGCCAAAAAGCTGGGTTGTGTTCTGGAAGGGTGGCTTGAGAAAACACAAGGAGTGTAACAGGGAGAAGAGTAACTGAAGTTTTTTTAAAAGCCTAGAGGAAGAGAGAAGGTTTAGTGTTGAGAACTGAATGTCTGACTCCTGTCTCCTTTTATGCAAAAATGTTGTATTTATTGCATGCCTTTTGGGTAGCTAGCATTGTATTAAGTGATCTACTGTGAAGGAGACCAGTATAGTGTTGATGAGCACTGCCTGTGCAAGAGTGACCTAAATGTTCTATGCCTTCGTTTTCTCATTTGTAAAATGGAGATAAAAGATAGTTTCGAGAGCCTAGGATTAATGTGAGAATTAAAAGGTTACTCTATGTAAAGGTGGTTCATTCAATACCTGGCACATAGTAAGGTCTATGTGACAGCCATTGGTTTTGGTGGTGTTGTTTTTTACTTTTATAAAATTTTCAGTTTTATCAAGGTATAATTCACATAAAATTGTAAGATATTTATAAAGTATACATCTGGTGGTCTGATAATACCTACTGGTGGAAGGATTCCCCCTATGTAGTTAATTAACAAATCCATCATCTCACACATTTATCTTTTTTAGTGAAAACATTTAAGTTCAGCAAATTTCAGTTATACAATATTGTTATTAATTGTGGTGGCCATGTTTTAATTAGCCATTGTTATTATTAAATTAGCTTAAATGATTTTAATTGGAAATAGAGAATTTTTTCCAAATAATTATTTATTATACTTTTTTTTAAAATATTTTTTTATTGATTTCAGAGAGCAAGGGAGAGGGAGAGAGAGATAGAAACATCAATGATGAGAGAGAATCATTGATTGGCTGCCTCCTGCCCCCTACTGGGGATCAAGCCCGCAACCCAGGCATGTGCCCTTAACCAGAATTGAACCCGGGACCTTTCAGTCCACAGGCTGACGCTCTATCCACTGAGCCAAACCGGCTAGGGCTATTATACTTCCTTAATTGTGTAGTTTTTCTATGAACTTACAACAATTATTCTTTAATACTTAATCATACCTCTATTGCAGGTTTTATGTCTGATTGTATCTGATTGTATCCTTTAGAGTCTAAGGCAGTGGTTCTCAACCTTCCTAATGCCGCTACCCTTTAATACAGTTCCTCATGTTTTGGTGACCCCCAATTCATTGTTACAAATTGAACATAATTAAAGCATAGTGATTAATCACAAAAACAATATGTAATTATACATGTGTTTTCCGATGGTCTTAGGCGACCCCTGTGAAAGGGTCATTCGACCCCCAAAGGGGTCGCGACCTACAGGTTGAGAACCGCTGCTCTATGGTAAATAATATTTTTATAATGAATATTGTATGATTAACTTCTGTGGTTCTCTTGTGGCTAAATGTAATTTTCTCTTTCTTTAGACCATTATTGAATGTTTAAAATATATTTGTACTGGAGATTTCCCTCCTGGAACCAAAGGAAATACATTTGTTCATGATCCCAAGGTAATGGTACTAGTAAAATTTTGTACTTTTAAACGAAATTGTTTATAATTATAAAAGTGATAACAGCTTATTGTAGAAACCTAGCAATGGCAAAGTATAAAGAGATAGTAATTCTTTTACACCCACACACAGTCTTAGCACCAAATGAAAACCATTGTTGACATTTTCATGTATTTTCTTCTCCTTTACATACTGTTTAACATAGCTGAAGACATACTCAAATTTTGTATTCTGAGGGTATTTTTTCCACTTAACATCATAAAGTCCCATGTCATTAAAAAATTAAGTTCTTAATCTAGGTGTTTGGTATATGGGTGTTCTTTATAATCTTTATGCTTTTTTATAATGTCTGAAATATTTCTCCTTAAAACATGTAACATTTGTGAATGTTTTTAATAATTGCATACTTTTCTTACATTGCCTTTAGTTTTTCATTAAAATGTACCATGACAAAAGTCTTTGCCTGAATCTTTGAATTATGGTGTTTATACTATTGGTGTTTGTCAAGAACATAGAATTTTCTGTACATATTTGGCCTGTAGGTTTTTCTTATTGCATATATAGATGCCTCTCTCAATATCTACCCCTCACAAGAGTTTGTTGTATATTTATTCCAAGCTTTTTTTTGTGTTTATGAAAATATATTTGTGTGCATATATAAATATACTCACATATGTTTTTTTTAATATATTATATTGATTTTTTACAGAGAGGAAGGGAGAGAGATAGTCAGAAACATCGATGAGAGAGAAACATCGACCAGCTGCCTCCTGCACATCTCCTACTGGAGATGTGCCCGCAACCCAGGTACATGCCCTTGACCGGAATCGAACCTGGGACCTTGCAGTCCGCAGGCTGACGCTCTATCCACTGAGCCAAACCGGTTTCGGCCACATATGTATTTTAACACATGGATAGAATTTTATTATGCCATTTTACAAATCAAATAATTATTTAGTGACCTATATATCTGTTTACATACATACTAGAGGCCCAGTGCACGGTCCAGGGGAGGGGCCGAGGGAGGTTGGCTGGCTGCCTAAATCGGGGAGATGGGGCTAGACCAAGCGGAGGGGCCACGGGAGGTTGGCTGGCCTGGGAGGTTGGCTGTGGGAGCGCACTGACCACCAGGGGACAGCTCCTACATTGAGTGTCTGCCCCTGGTGGTCAATGCACATCATAACAACCAGTCGACTGGTTGTTCGGTCACTTAAGCTTTTATATATGTAGATATTCAGGGGTGGGCAAAAATAGGTCTACAGTTATGAGTACACAGAGTTTTTATTGTATTAATATTTATTAATTATTGTATTCTTTTCCACCCCTGTATATACTCTTATTTCGTTGTTTTACTAAGTTGAATTCCATTGAGTTTATATTCTGTAGTTGATTTAACTGACTCCCAGTTGGTCATTGAAATTTCTACCTTTATATTACTAAAATAGCTAATAATTAAAGTATTTTTTAATTTTCCACTTAGAGATAGAAATAGCATTTAGTACATATACTGAGCCCTCTCTAATCACATTTTCTTTCTTCTTAAACCTGTAATCTACCTTCCTTGATTGATGATCTTGCCTTGTACTATATTGAGAAAGTAGGAGGAATCAGATGAAAAGTCTCTCGTTTTCCAGTCATAAAATCTTCCAAACTACTCTGTATATGTACCCATGCTATCTGTTTTCTCTCCTGTATTCAGAGTAAATTGTTTATTATTTTATCTAAAGGTCAGCCAACTCCTCTTGAAGGCTGGATCCAATCTCTCGTCATCTCAAGCATTTTGCTTTCCTAGTGTTCTTCTTGCTCTTTCAGTAGCAGTTTCTCCCTCTGTATAGGATCGTTCACATCAGCATGCTCTGGTAGCTCCAATCTATAAACATGAACAACTGTCTTTTTGCTCCAAATCACCCCCTTGCTACTACCTCTTCTCTGTTCCAGTTTATAACAAAACTCACAAGAGTTGTATGTACTCATTGTCATCACTCCATTGCTTTCCATTTTCTCCTCAGCTTACTCAGTTCAGATTTTCTTCTTTTTTTCCTCACTGAAACTGCTCTTGTAAAGTTACCAGTAATATCTATGTTGCCAGATAAAGTGGTCATTTTCTTTTTCTTTTTCTTTTATTTAAATATATTTTTATTGATTTCAGAGAGGAAGGGAGAGGGAGAGAGTGATGGAAACATCAATGATGAGAGAGAATCGTTGATTAGCTCCTGCATGCCCCACATTGGGGACTGAGCCTGCAACCTGGCTGGGAGTTGAACCATGACTTCCTTGTTCATAGGTTGATGCTCAACCACTGAACCACGCCAGCCGGGCTAAAGTGGTCATTTTCTAATTCTTATTAACTTCTCAGCAGATTTGATACAGTTGGTTAATCCATTGATTTTTGGAGAGAGTGGAAGGGAAAGGGAGAGACAGAGAGAAATATCAGTGTGAGAGAGACCCATCGATTGGTTGCCTCCCACACACACCTGAACCAGGGCCCGGCATTGAGCATGCAGTCATGCCCTTGACTAGAATCAAACCTGGGACCCTTCAGTCCGCAGGCTGACACCCTCCACTGAGCCAAACCTAGCTAGGCTGGTTATTCCTTTTTTTTTTTTTTTAACATATTTTTATTGATTTCAGAGAGGAAGGGAGAGGGATAGAAAGATAGAAACATCAATGATGAGAGAGAATCAATAATGAGCTGCCTCCTGCATGCCCCCTACTGGGGATCAAGCCCACAACCCAGGCATGTGCCCTTGATCAGAATCAAACCTGGGACCCTTTAGTCCACAGGCCAACGCTCTATCCACTGAGCAAAACCGGCTAGGGCTGAAGCTCATTCTTTAAACGAATATAATTAATTTACCTCTAAGCAAAGTGATCAAGAAAAAGACACAAGTTACCAATAATAGGAATGAAAGAGGTGACTTCACTGCAGATCTTATAGTCAGTATACAGGTAATAAGGGAATAGTGTTAGCAAACTTATGCCAATAACTTCAACTACTTAGATGAAACGGAAAAATTCTTTAAAGGACACAAGCTGTCAAAGTTCACCCAACAAGAAATTGATAGAACATGGCAAGAGAACCTGACTAGAACATGGCTTAAAAAAAAAAAAAAAAATAAAAAAAATAAAATAAAAAATAAAAAAAGAAAGAAATTGATTCAAAGTTATAAACCTCACAATGAGAACTTACTTCAGGCTCCAATGGTATCACTGCTAAATTCTACCAAACATTTTAGAAAGGAATAATATTTCTATACAGATCCTTTCAGAAGAGTGAGGGAGAGGAAAATGTCCCAACTCTTTATGAGGGTAGCATTACCCCATACCCAAATCAAAGACACAAGAAAACTAGATGATACCATTCATGAACATAAATATCTCCACAAAATTTTTAGCAAAATATTAGCAAATCAAGTTCAGCAATATGCAAATAAAGATAATATTCCAGGCGTGCTCTCCCTCCAAAGAGCATGCCCGTGCCATTCCCCTTGCCCCTCTCCTCCCCACTGCTCCCCTGCATGTATCCCCTAATCTCTAAGGGACTGCATGAGATTTGCAACCAGGGGAACAATGGGCAGTAGAGTTCTTGGGCTATCTCCTGAACCTGTCTCCAAAGCGCCCTGTTCTCTGACTTCCCAGTGAGCTAAGGCAGCCCAGCCTAGGCTCTCCTGTTGCTTCTATGGCCTTCCTTGTTTCACTCTTCTAAGTATATTTTTGCTGCGGTCAATAAATTTTATGCTTGCTTTTCTAAAAAAAAAAAAAAAAAACAACCACAGAGAAAACAAGATAATATTCCGTGACTAAGCAGGGTTTATCTCAGGAATGCAAGTTTTGTTTGACATTTGAAAACCAATTTGTCACATTAACTAAATAAAGAAGAGAAATATAAGCACCAGTAGGTATAAAAACAGCATATAAGTTCAATATTTGTCCAGATAAAAACTCAGCACTGCCTTTTATTCATATACTAGGGGCCCGGTGCACGAAATTCGTGCACTGGGTGGGGGGTGAGGGCGAGTGTCCCTCAGCCCAGCCTGCCCCCTCTCACATACTGGGAGCCCTCAGGTGTTGAACCCCATCACCCTCCAATCGCAGGATCGGCCCCTTGCCCAGGCCTGACGCCTCTCGCAGAGG
>NW_006287375.1:718856-721720 GCF_000327345.1 Myotis davidii | reverse complement strand
TACATCACAGTATGTATTGAATAATTTTTTTTAAAAAATATATATTTTATTGATTTTTCTACAGAGAGGAAGGGAGAGGGATAGAGAATTAGAAACATCGATGAGAGAGAAACATTGATCAGCTGGCTCCTGCACATCTACTGGGGATGTACCCGCAACCAAGGTACATGCCCTTGACTGGAATCAAACCTGGGACCTTTCAGTCTGTAGGCCGATGCTTTATCCACTGAGCCAAACCAGTTAGGGCATCTTTTATTCTTAAGTAATTCAAACCAAAAGCTAGTAGGTAAGGCTGAGAGAAGAAGGCATCAACAAAAAAATAGCTGTGGCAGCGTGGTTAGGAATTGGAGTCCAAGTGAGGAATGAATGAGTCCATCATTATATATAAAATTAAACTAAAATAGGTGGGGGGAGGATGAAGACCTTAAGTAGAATCTTAAAATTATTTTCAATTACTGTTGACATACAGTATATTAGTTTTAGGTGTACAACATAGTGATTAGATGTACAACTTACAAAGTGATTACCCTGGTAAGTCTAGTACCCATCTGGCACCATACATAGTTATTACAATATCATTGACTATATCCCCATGATATAAATAAGCATGGGTTTATTGACTATATCCCCATGATATAGTCAGTGATACTTCTTTGGCATGCTAAAGCTCTTAAAAGGCATCCAGTAAGAGGTGCAGGTGGAGTTTGTTAAGGAAAAAGCAAAACAAAATCCTAACAATTCATTTACATTCATTAAAAAATGTTCTCTATTCAGCTCAATTGAGAATAATAATGAGTTGCTAAAATAATGCGCAATTTGTATTTCTTAATTCCTTCCCATTTTTCACTCATCCCTCCAGCCCTCCTCCCATCTGGCGACTATCAGTTAGTTTTCTGTATCTATGAGCTCGTTTCTGTTTTGTTTAGTTTGTTGTTTTTTTTTATTTCACATATAAATGAAATCATAAGGTATTTGTGGTTCTCTGACTTATTTCACATAGCATAATACCCTCTAGGTCCATCCATGTTGTTGAAAAAGGTAAGATTTCATTCTCTTTTATTGCTAACACTCAATTTTTTTTTTTTTAGGAATCTCCATACTGATTTCTATAGTGGCTGCACCAATTTACATTCCCACCAACAGTGCACGAGGGTCCTCTTTTTTCCACATCCTTACCAACACTTGTTGCTTGTGATTTATTGATAACATACTTAGGTGTGAGGTGATATCTCATCTTGGTTTTAGTTTACATCTCCCTGATGATTAGTGACGTTGAGCACCTTTTCATATGTCTAATGGCTGTCTGTCATCTTTATAGAAATACTAGAGACCCAGTGTATGAAATTCATGCATGGGTAGGGTCTCTAGGCTTGGCCGGTGATCAGGGCCAATCAGGGCCTTCTGGCTGCTAGCTGGGCCTTCCTTCCCCAGCTGCGAGCCAGGGCCTTCCTTCATTCTGTGCCGCCCCCTGGTGGTCAGCGCACATAATAGCAAGTAATCGAACTCCCAGTTGAACTTGTGAGGGGACACTTTGCATATTAGCCTTTTATATAGAGAGAATATATCCTATATAATAAAGAGGTAGTATGCAAATTAACCCTCACGCACTCACAAAGATGGCTGCCTACGACCAGGCCAGCAGGGGGGTTAGTGAGGCACAACCAAACAACTGAACAAGCAGGCTGTGTGGGGCAACCACCAGGATTGTGAGAGGGATCCCGGATTGGAGAGGATGCATTGCTGAGGGTACACACACACCCCCTCTCCCGTGCATGAATTTCGTGCACTGGGCCTCTAGTATATAAGGCATAAAAACAGACACATCGATCAATGGAACAGAATACTGAGCCTAGAAATAAACCCACGCTTATTTATATCTATTCATGTCCACTCCCCATTATTTGGTTTTTTATTGCTGTTAAGTTATATGACTTATATATTTTGGATACTAACCCTTTTTTGGATGTATTATTGGAAAATATCTTCTCCCATTCAGTAGGTCGTCTTTTTGTTTTATATTTGGGGCCCTCTCTTTTTCTTTCCTTTAATCAATATATATATTGATTTCAGAGAGGAAGGGAGAAATAGAAACATCAATGGTGAGAGAGAATCATTGATCGGTTGCCTCCTGCATGCCCCCTAGTGAGGATCGAGCCTGCAACCCGAGCATGTGCCCTTGGCTGGAATTGAACCTGGGACCCTTTAGTCTGCAGACTGACACTCTATCCACTGAGCCAAACCAGCCAGGGCTCTCTTTTTCTTGATGTGTCTGGCAAAAGGCTTATCAATTTTGTTTATCTTTTCAAAGAACCATCTCTTGGTTTCATTGATCTTTGTATTTTTTTTAGCCTCTATTTTGTTTATTTCTGCTCTGATCTTGTTTCCTTCTTCCTGCTCACTTGGGCTTTGTATTTCTAGTTCCTGCAGGTGTAAGGTTAGATTGTATATTTGTGATTTTTCTTTCTTGAGGTAGATCTGGATTGATGTGAACTTCCTTCTTAGAACTGCTTTGACTATGTCCCATAGATTTGAGGTCATTATGTTTTCATTTATCTCAGGTGTCTTTTGATTTCTTCTTTCACCTCATTGTTAACAATTCATTGTTTAGTAACTTGTTATTTAGCCTCCATGTGTTTGTGTGTTTTCAATTTTCTTCCTGTAAATGATTTCTAATTTCATTGCTATTGTCATCGGAGAGTATGGTTGGCATGATTTCAGTCTTAAATTTATTGAGATTTGTTTTGTGGCCTAACATGTGTTCTATCTTGGAAAATATTCCATGTACACTTGAAAAGAATGTGTATTCTCTTGCTTTCAGGTGAAATGTTCTAAACATATTAAGCCGGTCTGGTCTTGTGTCATTT
>NW_006287375.1:712621-718828 GCF_000327345.1 Myotis davidii | reverse complement strand
CTTTCCTTATTGACTTTCTGTTTGGATGATCTATCTATTGGTGTCAGTGGGGTGTTAAAGTCCCCTTCTCTTATTGTATTACTGGTAATTTCTTCCTTTATGTTCATCAATATTTGCTTTATATATTTAATTGTTCCTATGTTGGGTGCATAAATGTTTACAAGGGTTATATCCTCTTGTTGGATTGATCCCTTTATCATTATGAAATGTCCTTCTTTGTCTCTGGTTACTGCCTTTGTTTTAAAGTCTATTTTTTCTCTTACAAGTATTGCAACACAGTTTACTTTTGTTTACATTTGCACAAAATATTTTTTTTCATCCCTTTACATTCTGTGTCTATCAAGCTGAAGTGGGTCTCTTTTAGACAGCATATGTATGTATAGTTCTTGGCTCATATTCATTCAGCCATTCTATGTCTTTTGATTGGAGCATTTAGTCCACTTACATTTAAAGTAATTGATAGATATGTAGTTATTGCCATTTTATTGTTTTTTGAATGTATTTTAGTTCCCTGTTCCTTTCTTATTTTCTTGCTATCTTCTCTTGTATGTTTATGACTTTCTATAGTGTTCTGTTTGCATTCCTTTCTCTTTATTTCTAGTATATATCTTACAGATTTTCGGTTTGTGGTTAATATATGCTTCATATGTACTAAGTTATATTTGTAGCCGTCTGTTTTAAGTTGATATTTGCTTAACTTCAAACATATTACAAAATCACTACAATTTTTGCTCATCCCTTCTACGTTTATGTTTTTGTCATTTTTTACTTCTGTGTCTGTGAGTGTATCCTTTAATTGATTGTTATAATTACACATTATCTTCCTACTTTGCCTTTAACATTTTTTGTAATACTGGTGTAGTGGTGATGAACTCTTTTAGGTTTTTCTTGCTTGGGAAACTCTTTTATCTCATTTGATTCTAAATGATAGCCTTGCTGGGAAGAGTAATCTTGGTTGTATTTCCTTGCTTATCATCACTTTGAATATTTGTCAATCCCTTCTGGCCTGCACAGTTTCTGTTGAGAATTAGCTGATAGTTTTATGGGAGCTTCTTTGTATGTAACTAATTGCTTTTCTCTTGCTACTTTTAAAATTCTTTATCTTTAAACCTTTTGCATTTTAATTATGATGTCTTGGTGTGGACCTGTTTGGGTTCATCTTGTTTGGGACTCTCTGTGCTTCCTGGACTCATATGTCTATTTCCTTTGCTAGGTTAGGGAAGTTTTCTGTCATTATTTCTTCAGTAGTTTTCAATCTCTTGTTTACTCTCTTCTTCTTTTGGTACCCCTATGTGCAAATGTTGCTATGCTTGATGTTGTCCCAGAGGTCACTTAAACTGTCCCCAGTTTTTAAAATTCTTTTTTTTCTTTTTGCTGCTCTTATTGGGTATTTTTTGCTATCCTGCGTTGCAGATCATTGATTTGATCATCTGCTTCATGTAATTTGTTGTTGATTCTTTCTAGTGTATTTTTCATTTCAGCTATTGTAATCTTTATTTCTAACCGGTTCTTTTTTTATGTTTTCCACTTCACTGAGTTCATCTAATCTTCCCCTAAGTTCGTTGAGCACCCATTACACAGTGTTTTCAACTTTGTATCTGGTAGGTTGCTTGTCTTTATATCATGTAGTAGTTTTCTGGAGTTTTGTCCTGTTCTGTTATTTAGGACATGTTTCTTCATCTCCTCATTTTGGCTGCCCCCCTGCATTTATTTCTATGTATTAGGTAGATCTGCTATGTCTCCCAGTCTTCACACAGTGACCTTATGTAGTACATGTTCTGTGGGTCCCAGAAGCCCAGTCTCTCTAATTACCTCAGCCGGGAGTTTTAGGGTTTTCCCTTGCATGAGTTGTGTGTGCCCTTCTGTTATAGTTGAGCTTTGATTGCTGTTAGCCTGTCATAGGTTTGGTTGACCCTCAGACTAACTGGCTTTGAGTACTGGCTGTGACTACAGTGAGTGAGCTGTTGTGTGGGAGCTGACGCTATGAAGAGGGAATCACTTTAGTGGGCTCTGGTGCCTGTTGAGTTTGCCCTTTTGGTATGTTGTTTGTGGAGCTGGTTGGGTGGTGCTTTTGGTGTAGTTTAAAGCTGGCCACCCAGTATGTTGGTTCTGGAGCCTTTTGGGAGAGGTTCCAGTGTAGGCCAAGGTCAATTGCCTCTTGTGCTGGGCTTGAGGTCACCCGGTAGGAGCTACAAAGTGATCTGCAGTTGGTTTCTATTTGTGCAGGGCTTGGAGGCGTTTGCGTGATGGCATGGTGCAAACTGAAGCCAGCTGCTACTTGAGCTGGGCTTGGGACCCTTTAATGGGTACCTTGATGTAAGCTGAAGCCAGTGCTAACTTGTGCCTGGCTATAGCTGCTTAGTTGAAGCTACATTTTAAACTAAGAGTGTCCACCACTTATTCCAGGCTTGTGGCCCCCTGATGGGAATTACAGTGCAAGTGAAGACCAGGCACTGCTTATGCTGGGCTTAGGGCTGCTTGCAGGGCATCCTGAACTCAGCTGCTGCTTGTTTGGGGTTTGTGGGCCTTTGAGAGATTTTCGGAAGGTCCACAGGCCCTCGGCAGGCCCCGTGTGGAGCAGCCACTGCAGGGCTGGACTTGAGTGGGGTGGGGTCTTAGGGAATCACCAGTGAGGGCTAATGCCCACTTGTGCCCACTGGCTGAGTGAGAGGAGTGTTCAACAAAGGAACAGTGATGCCTATCAGCACTTACTCAGGGAGAGCTGCCTGGACCCCTGCTCCTTCAGCCCTTGCTGTGACGCTAATTCCTCCCTGGATGTCCCTGGCACTTTTCAAGCTGCTGTCCCTTCTCTGGACCCCAGAACAAGTGAGTTTGTCAGTGAACAAGTTCATGCACAGGACCTTTAAGAAGACAGCTTGATTTTTAGCAGTCCTCTGGATCACTGTACTCAATCCCTGCTGGTTTTCACAACCCGGTATTATGGGGACTTCTTTTCCTGGCACTGGTCCCCCTGGTTGGGACCCATTGCTCCTCAAGGGGGACCTCTGCAGCCCAGCTCTTCCTCCTTATCCTTTTTTAAAATTATTATTATTTAAGCTATTACCAATAGTAGTACATGTCTCCTTTTTTTACCCCTGATCTCTCTCCGGCCACGCCCCCCCCCCCCCATTGACCTCCTCCCAGCTTCCCCTCCCCACTGGCACTTGCCCTCCCCGCTCCCCCCACAGAGTCTTGTGTCTGTGGGTTGTGCTTATATGTATGCATACAAGTCCTTCGGTTGATTCCTCCTTGTGGAGGCCTGCTGGCTAGCACCTTCGGATGTTTTTTAAATATTGTCGGCTAGACCCAGAGCTCAAGCAGAGCCATGCCCTGGGGGCGGTCCTAGTCAAGAGGCTAGGATGCCACTCAGTCTGACTTTCCCGCCCAGGTGCTAAGGGAAAGGATGGATCCTATTAACTCAAGACTCACCCAGATGTGATGTAACTTCCTGTTACCTCGAATATATATTAAATTTACTTCCGATGCTGCGCGTCTGTCTGCCCCTCCATCAGAGGGCAGACGCCACACCCGGTCCTAGCTTTCCCTCTATTTCTATCTCAGTCTTGTTTTATTCATTTTTCCTTAAACCTCGTCGTGTTCTAATCAAGATTCTTCAACCCCCACGTTCTCTCTCTCTCTCTCTCTCTCTCTCTCTCTCTGCGCTGGTTGCGGGAAGAGAGAACTACCCCCAATACCTCCTGATTCTTTTTTTTTTTTTGCGGTTATTTTTTATAGTCCATTGCTTTTTACAATTTTTATTTAATTATTTTATTTGTTTCAGCATATAAAGTATTATTTTTAATTTCTCTGTACCGATGAACTTGTGTAGAGCCTCTTGACATTCCCCTGGCCTCCCCTACCCCCCAGTGTCTTATATCCATTGGTTATGCTTATATGCATGCATACAAGTCCTTTGGTTGATCTCTTATCCCTCTCCCTCCTGTCCCCCAACCCTCCCCAGCCTTCCCGCTGCAGTTTGACAATCTGTTTGAGGCTGCTCTGCCTCTGTATCTATTATTGTTCAAAAGTTTATAATGGTCTCTATTATCCATGCCTCCTGATTCTTAATCACTACACTTTGGATGTGAAACCTGCTGGTTCTGTGTCTCTGCTCCTTTTACCAGTCTTGACATGGCTTCTTTATGTCTTTAGTTATAGGACTTCTGTTCAGCTGATCTTCATCTGGTTTTCAATGATGGTTGTTCTATAACTTAGTTGTAATTTTAATGTGCTCATGGGAGTAGGTGGGCATAGCGTTTAGCTCTTCTACCATCTTTGCTGGAAGTTCATAGAATCTTAACTAATAAATGTAGGAGAAATAATGGAACTAGAAAATTACTATTGGATAGCTATTTAGTAATCATTCAAGTAAAAAACATTCATTACTAGATGCTAAACCTCATGGAGGAAAGCTTGATAAATATATTTGTATGATCTTAATATATTTCTCCTCCAATACTTACTAAAAGCAAAGTAGAAAAAAATAAGCTTATGGTGGAGAAGTCTGACAGACACCATTTTTATCAAGAAACTGGTGTTAACATCCCCAGTAATGAGATAAATTGAAATCAAGTTTCATCTGATAAGATTCAATGAAAGGAACATATCATCATTTCTTTAATATTCCTGCCAAAGATGCATAATCTGGTTATAGTCATAAAGAAATATTAGACAAAGACAAATATGGGGAGACATTCTGTAAATTTTCAAAATTATCAGGTATGCAAATCAAGGAAAAGCTGAGGAATTGTTCCAAACTGAAAGAAACCAGAAACATGATGTGCAATTCTGAACCGTGTAAATTAACAATGTGTAATTTTGAACTAGCTTTTTTGTTATAAAAGTCATATTGGAACAATTGGCAAAACTTGAATGGAATGTGAGGACTATATGGTATAATATATCAATATCAATTTCCTGATTTTTATGATTGAAATGTTTCCTAGGAAATATTGGTAATGGGATAGCAGATGAGCAACTTACTCTCAAGTGGTTTGGGGGTAAATTATGTATACTATTTTTCTACTTTTCTGTAACCTTGTAATTTTTTAAAAACTTTTAAAAATGTTTTTGGTGCTTAAAAACTAAAATTTATTTGAAAAATCACACACCTGAGTTTTTAAAAATACATATTTTTTATTGATTTCAGAGAGGAAGGGAGAGGGAGAGAGAAATAGAAACTTCAATGGTGAGAGAGAATCATTGATCAGCTTCCTCCTGCATGCCCTCTACCGGGGGTCAAGGCCGCAACCTGGGCATGTGCCCTTGGCCGGAATCAAACCTGGGACCACTCAGTCCTCAGGTAGACAGACACTCTATCCACTGAGCCAAACCAGTTAGGGCACCTAATTTCTTAATGATGCTGAATAATATAGGGGAATATATACTTTTAATAAATCAAACAGTAAAATTAAATTCTTTTGTTCACTCATTTTCAGTAAAATTGCTTGTATTTTCCTTCAGAACTAACATTCTAATGCTTATTAAGGTAGCATTTTTTTTTCTATTTTACCTTGAAAGATTGCTCAAGAAACAGATGTTAGAGCCCAGATTCGTCTGCAGTTTCGTGATGTGAATGGAGACTTTGTAGCCGTGCATAGATCTATGGTGTGTACTCAGAAAGGCAAAAAGACAGAATTTAAGACCCTGGAAGGAGTCATTACTAGAATAAAGTAAGTATTTATTTTATATTTTGCAGTTATTTTATAGTCCATTGCTTTTTACAATTTTTATTTAATTATTTTATTTGTTTCAGCATATAAAGTATTATTTTTAATTTTGTATCAGATAATTTCACTCTTAAGTCTATCTTTATATCTCTGATTACCCTATTTCCCGCCCAGAACTAACATTTGAATATCCTCCATATTCAAACGTTCATTTTCTGTCTTTTAGTTTTTTTATGGTTTTTCCTACTACTTTGAGTTTATTTTAGGGGAGCATATTAATTTTAACAGACTATTTTTTAGGGCAATTATAGGTTCTCAGCAAACTTGAGCAGAAAGTAGCCTGTATAATCCCTGCCTCTACATATGCACAGGCTCAACCACTGTCACCATTTAATTTTTTACTTGGTTACAATTTATCAGTCAAACAGAATGGTCCCATTAAAGATTTCTTGATAATGTTCCATTCTTTTGAGTAATTTATGAACAGTTGCTGAATTGAAGATCCATAGTCACTCAAATATAGATTGAATGAAAAAAT
>NW_006287375.1:696315-712601 GCF_000327345.1 Myotis davidii | reverse complement strand
TAGGGATGGATGAGATGAGAAGTAGACAAGTAGGAGAGAGTAATAAATTTGTCCATTTCAACTGAGCAGGTGTCATCTTGCAGTGAGTACGGATTTTGGATTTAGGCCACCCTGGATTTAAGGCTTTATCTTTGTTGAGCAAATTACTTAACTGTAACCTTACCCCCTTCCTTTTTCATTTATTTCTTATTTGTTAAACTAGTGAAATAATCCTTTTATTTAACCAGTAATGTGTAGCATCTATTATGTGTTAGAGGTACTATACTAGCCACTAGCTTCTTAAGCAGGTTCTTTTTAGTGGCTTTTAAGCACATACCTTTGATTTCAGTCCACTCCAGTTACTGTTTCCATCTTCCTCTTTACAGCCAATCTTCTCAAAAGAATTGTTGATACTTACTGTTTCCATTTCTTTACTATCTCCTCACTCCTTCTCTAGCCCCTTCCTCTACTGAAACAGCTACAACTAAGGTCACTAATAACCTCTGTACTAATTAAGATAATGCTATGGTTATATAAAATAGGCCTCACAGTGAGTGAGCCTGTTTTTTTCATTTGTAAAATTGGGGTTCAGTATCACTGTACATATTAAAACAGATGTAAGGATTGTGCTAGTGTATATTAAATGCTTAATATATATTAAGAGCTCATGTATTAGTTTTCTATGACTGCTGTAACAAACCACAAACTTAGTGGCTTAAAACAACACAATTTATTTTTAAATATATTTTTATTGATTTCAGGGAGGAAGGGAGAGGGAGAGAAATATCACTGATGAGAAAAAACCATTGATCTGCTGCCTCCTGCATGCCCCATACTGGAGATGGAGCCCACAACCCGGACATGTGCCCTAACTGGGAATTGAACCATGACCTCCTGGTTCATAGGAGCCATGCTGGCCAGGCAAAACAACACAATTTATTATCTTGCAGTTCTCTGATTTAGAATTTTGAATTGGGTCTCACTAATCTAAAACCAAGGTGTTGGCAAGGCTGTTTCTTTTTGGAGGCTCTAGGAACAGTCTGTTTCCTTGCTCTTTCCACCTTTTATTTTATTTATTTATTTTAAATGTATTTTTATTGATTTCAGAGAGGAAAGGAAAGAGAGACAGAAACATCAATGATGAGAGAGAACCATTGATTTGGCTGCCTCCTGCATGCCTCTTACTAGGGATTGAGCCAGCATCCTGGGCATGTGCCCTGACCAGGAATCAAACCATGACCTCCTGGTTCATAGGTCATCGCTCAACCAGCGAGCCATGCCGGCTGGGCACTCTTCACCTTTTAGTGGCCACCCACATTCTTTGGTTCCTGGCACTCTTCCTCCATATTCAAAGCTAGCAACCGTGGACAGAGTTTTCACATCGCATCACTCTGACTTCCTCTTCTGCCTCCCTCTCCCAAACTTAAGGACCCTCTCCTTACCTTGGCCCACCCATACAATCCAGGATAACCTATTTTAAAGTCAGATAAAGGGAAACTTCAATTTCATCTCTTCTTGATTCCCCTTTGCCTCATAAACTAACACATTCACAAATTCCAGGGATTGTAATATAGATCTCTTTAGAAGGCCATTGTTCTATGTACTACAACGCAATAAAAAGTAGATGTTAATCACTTCTTACTTGAACATGTTTTTACATTTCCATGACAGGCCGAAACACTGTTCCCTCTTCCTTTTCCTTAAAGCCAACTTCTACCCAGCCAATAAAAGTTGGAGCTGTACAGACTTAGTCCTAGATCCCCTTTCATTTTTGCTCTATATTCTCTTCTTAGATAATCTCATTTATACCTATTGCTCAATTTACTGTGTTTTCATAGGTAACTCACAGATTTATGTCTCCAGGCCAGACCTCTGTTTCTAGACCGATGTACTTACCTGCCTCTCTAATTTTTCTACCAGTTGTTTCAAAGATGCCTTAGATTCAACTATACCAAGTTATGATCCTTCCCCCGACTCCCCTTGAAAAGCCTCTTAGAGTTCTCTTACTCTCAGTGAATGACACCACTACCTTTCTAGTGACACAAGCCGAGAACCTAAGTCAGTTTTGACATCTTCCTTGCCCTTCATATTCAGTCCATTATCAACTTGTGTGGATTTAACCTGAATGTCTTTTTCGTCTTCTTCTTTCTATCTCTATGATGACCATTCCAGTTCAAGCTACCATTCTCTTTTCCTGGGGTCTAATATGATAACTTCCTGCCCATTCAGTCCCCCTACAAAACATTCTCACTTCATTCAGTGTAATGTTTTAAACATACATAAGGGAATATATAAATGACAGGAAAGATCAACACTGCTTCTGCCTACCTCATCTAGTTGTTAACAGATACTGGACAGAAGATATGAAAGAACATGGTAGATTTGTCCTTCTGCTGGAAGATACTGAGAGATCTCTTGGAATCCAAGGACAAGGATGCTCTTTGCTCTGGGTATACTGATCTCATTTAATTGACCCCGAAGCAGTTCTCTTTATTGTACTGCTTTGGCAGTGTGACCCTAGAACTTGAGGTCTACTGATTAAGAATCCTCTCTGGATTTGCTAGATGGGTACCACTAAGGTCTGTTTGCCTTTACTCTCCTTTTACCATGTGTCTGTTATTAAACAACCCCTTATCTAAACTACACAGTCTTTTTTTTTTTTAATATATTTTATTGATTTTTTACAGAGAGGAAAGGAGAGAGAGAGATAGAGAGTTAGAAACATCGATGAGAGAGAAACATCGATCAGCTGCCTCCTGCACATCCCCCACCGGGGAAGTGCGCGCAACCCAGGTACATGCCCTTGACCGGAATCGAACCCGGGACCCTTCAGTCCGCAGGCCGACGCTCTATCCACTGAGCCAAACCGGTTTCGGCTAAACTACACAGTCTTTACATGTTTTTGTTTAAGGCACCTTTGCCTATCTGCTGTGGATTATCATGTTTTGTTCTATTCTCTTAAGACCCTTATTTTCTTTATTTTTAAGTTCTAGGGATGGGAGTTAGTTTATTTTTCTCTATGTATTGTCTATAGGTATTTTAAATGATTGTAATTAAAAATCCAAATATGTAAAAACATATTACATAAATTCTTACATCTTCTGAACCACACAGTTTTACGTACTTTTCTCAGTGAACTGCTGAATTATTTCAGAATACATGAGGAAGCTATTATAAGAGGGATGAATGAAGGGACTTCTTTTTATTTTACAAGTATAACAAAGGATTGATTTAAGCAATAGAATAGGTACAAGTGGAGGTTATTTTACATAAATTTTTTCTTTTCATTTTCTATAGGCATGGTGAAAAGGTCAGTCTCAGCTCTAAGTGTGCAGAAATTGACCGAGAGATGATAAGTTCTCTTGGGGTTTCCAAGTCTGTGCTAAATAATGTCATTTTCTGTCATCAAGAAGATTCTAATTGGCCTTTAAGTGAAGGAAAGGCTTTGAAGCAAAAATTTGATGAGATTTTTTCAGCAACAAGGTTTGTAACATTTAATTAGACTTTGTAGCCCATTAAGTTATTGATATGATTGCAATTTGGATATATCTTTCTTAAAACAGATAAAATTTTAAAAGCAAGAAAGTCATTATTACTCCTCAGTAGCAACCAGTGGGCATATTTCCTTTCAGTTTTCTTTCTGTGCATGTAAATTACCTGATTGACAGTGTATTTGTAACTTTTTCACTTACCATATGTCATAAGCATTTTCCAAGTTATTAAAAACTTTTAATGACTGCATAATATTTCATTGTATGTATATACTATCATTTACTTAGCCAGAAATTTTTATTTAATATCTTCATAGGTACATTAAGGCCTTGGAAACACTTAGGCAGGTACGCCAGACACAAGGTCAGAAAGTAAAAGAATGTCAAACAGAACTAAAATATCTGAAGCAAAATAAGGAAAAAGCTTGTGAGATCCGCGAGCAGATTACTAGTAAGGAAGCCCAGTTAACATCTTCAAAAGAAATTGTCAAATCCTATGAGAATGAACTTGATCCACTGAAGGTAATTTGATTTCTTATATGCTAAGAAGAAAGTCACCTTTTACCATGGTAGCACTCACCCTTTATGACTCAGTGGTTCTCAACCTTCTGACCCTTTAAATACAGTTCCTCATGTTGTGACCCAACCGTAAAATTATTTTCGTTGCTACTTCATAACTGTAATGTTGCTACTGTTATGAATCGTAATGTAAATATCTGATATGCAGGATGGTCTTAGGCGACCCCTGTGAAAGTGTCATTCGACCTCAAAGGGGTCGCGAACCACAGGTTGAGAATCGCTGCATGTACTTTATTTTGTTATGAGTTTGAATGATACATATATTTCTTGGAATATGTACAGTACGTAATACTTGATAATGGTAATAAATTACTATGTTACTGTTTTATGTATTTACTACATTGTACTTTTTATCATTATTTTAGGGTGTACTCTTTTTACTTATAAAAAAATTTTTGCTATAGAACAGTCTGCCTTGGTAAACCCGGCAGTAGCTTCATACAACTCTTGTTCAACGTGTCTCTTGTGCTTGATTTAATCTCACGTTATTTTGTTCAGCATGTCTCCTACATGTAAGAATCTACTGTTAATGTTGCTGGTAAGAGGTCACATTGAGGGATTGACCTGGAAATGAAATTAAAAGTAATTAAGGACTGTACAGGTGGAAAATCAGTGATATTCATTGCTCTTCGGTCAGGCATGTCCCATTCTACCATAGCACAAGTCTTAAAGAACAAGAGCACAGTGATGAAAACTATTAAAGGATCTGCTTCATTGAAGGCAACGAGACTAACAAAAATTAACCCCTAGAGTGCCAGAGAACGTGATCGCGCTCCTCCTGTCTTTCCCCGCTATCGCGCTCCTCCTGCAGTGTCCAGTTCTAAGTCTCCTTTATTAGTGATGATGATATTGTTAAATATGTCAATTCTTGCTGTGAAGATGATGATTTTGTGGAAGATATTGAATATGTAACTTCATTTACTTGCGATTCATAAGTTTTTTCCTAAACTGCTGTAAAAACAGCAAAAATGCGTTGGCAATTTTAGCATAGTTCCTAGGATATTGGTTGCCACTCAAAGGATTAAAGAAGGGGCCTACATCAGACATGATCTGAATTGGAGACCAGACACAGAAGTGTAGTCTTCTCAGCACCTTGATGATCACAGCTAAAGCAAAAGGATTGTGATGTTAAAAGAAAAGGCTGGACCCTACTATCATGTTGATTTTACTGCTAGCTGTGGGCGGTTTAAACTATTCAAAAATAGTTATTCATTCCATGATGTAAGAGTGGGTGGTGAGTCTGTGAGTGCTGATGTGAAAGCAGTTGAAGAAACTACTTTGGAAAGTTACCAAATTTTTGGAAACTCGAGAGAAGTAGATTTTGGAGGAAAATTACTTGCCAGAGCAAATATTCAATATGGGTGAAATCTTTCTATTCTGGAAACAGATGCCTGGAAGGACTTTTATCCATAAGAAGGCCAAGTCAATGCCAGGTTTCCAGGCTTTTAAGGACAGAATAATAGTCCAAATACCACCTGTTTGATCTAACCAATGTATCAAGGAATTGTAGCTTTTAAGACCTTCTTCCTGAGGGGGACTTGCCCAGGCTATTGCTGCAGCTGAGAAGACACTGATGCAATTCTGGGAGAATTAGGAACCTTGCTGGAGCTTGGGGTGATGTCACCAAGGAGTGTATGAATGGCATCTGGAAGAAGACACTTAAAGGGTTCATCCATGACTTCTAAGAAGTTGCCAGGATAAGGAGGTTACAAAAATCAACAAGACTATGGTTGAGATAGCAAACAACTTTAACGTGGATAATGGAAGAGCTCTTAGAGGTGGTTCTGGAGTAACTGACTAATGACTTGTTAGAACTGGAATAGGAACACATAGAAGAAGAGGCAAGAAAAAAGGAAACTTCAGGAGAAGAAAAAGAAGAACCCCTGCCCCCCAAGAATATTCTTAGTGAAGCCTTTAGCAGAAGCTTTTGCAGATTTCAACTGGCTCCTTAAAAAGTCTAATAACATGGACCCCAACACCGAAAGGTTTTCATCAATAGAGAGGAATATTCATGGTGCATTATCTGCTTACAAGCAAATCTATGATGAAACCAAGCAAACCACCATGAACATATTTCTGAAAAGAGTGACACCTACTTAAAAAGATCCTCAAGCAGGTCCTTTAGGTTATTCCAGAAGAAGGGATTGCTATCATAGGTGATGACAGCTCCATGTATGTTATTGCCCCTCAAGACCTTCCATTGGGATGAGATGTGGAGGTGGAAGACAGTGATACTAGCCTAGGCCAGTAGCCGGCAAACAATGGCTCGCGAGCCACATGTGGCTCTTTGGCCCCTTGAGTGTGTCTCTTTCACAAAATACCGACTTCTGCACAATGGGCCACAAAAGTTTCAATCGCACTGTACATGCGCGCCCACACATGGTATTTTGTGGAAGAGCCACACTCAAGGGGCCAAAGAGCCTCTTGCTCGCGAGCTGCAGTTTGCTGACCACAGGCCTAGGCTAATATGTGTGTTTGTGTTTTAGGTTTTAACAATAACAACAAAAAAGGTTGAAAAAGTAAAAAAAAAAAGTTAAAAGTTTGTATGTTAAGCTAAGTATTATCACAGAAGAATCAGAGTTTAAAAAAAATTACAAAGTAAAAAAGGTTATAGTAAGCTAAGGTTAACTTGAAGAAAGAAAAATATTTTTTAATTATTTTTGTATAGGTTAAGTGTACAGTGTTTACGAAGTGTACAGTAATGTCATAGGTCTTCACATTTACTCACCACTCATTCACTCACTCACCCAGAGCAACTTCCAATCCTGCAAGCTCCATTCATGGCAAGTAGGTATATGTGGAGCGATGCAATTCAAACACATGTTGTTCAAGAGTCAACTGTACTATACCTTTTCTGTGTTTAGATATACAAATACTATTGGATTACAGTTGCCTTCACTATTCAGTATAGTCATATGCTATATAGGTTTGTAGCTTAGGAGCAATAGGGTATACCCTAGAGCAGTGATGGCGAACCTATGACACGCGTGTCAGAGGTGACACGAGAACTCATTTTTTTGGTTGATTTTTCTTTGTTAAATGGCATTTAAATATATAAAATAAATATCAAAAATATAAGTCTTTGTTTTACTATGGTTGCAAATATCAAAAAATTTCTATATGTGACACGGCACCAGAGTTAAGTTAGGGTTTTTCAAAATGCTGACACGCCGAGCTCAAAAGGTTCGCCATCACTGCCCTAGAGCCTAGGTATGTAGTAGGTTATGCCACCTAGTTTTGTGTAAGTGTACTCTGTGATATTTGCACAGTGACAAAATCACTTAATGCATTTGTCAGAACATATCTCCCTTATTAAGAGAAAATATTTGCAAGCTATTTATCTGACAAGGGACTTGTATCTGGAACATAAAAATAACACATAACTCAATAATAAATGAATAATAATTTGAAAATGGGCAAAGACTCTGAATAGATAGTTCTTCAAAGTAGATATGTGTCCAATGAGCATATGAAAAGATGCTTGACAACAGTATTCATCAGGAAATGCAAATTAAAACCACAATGAGATGCCACTTCATACTTACTGAAATGAGTATAAATAAAAAAAATAAGTGTTGGTGAGGATGTGGAGAAATTGGAGCTCTTACACATGCTGGTGTGAATGTAAAATGGTGCAGCCACTTTAGAAAATAGTTCAGCAAGTTCCTCAAAATGTTGAATATGAATTCTCATATACCCTCAAAGGAAATTAAAACATAAATCTGCATACAGACTTGTATAGGAATGTTCATAGCAGTATTATGCATAATAGTAAAAAATGAAAACTCAGATGTCATAAGTACCTGATCAATAAAATATGGCATATCCATATATTGGATAATTATTTAGCCATAAAAAGAAATGAAGTTCTCATACATGCTAAGTGAAAGAAGCCAATCACAAAAGACCACATATTGTATGATTCCATTTATTTAAAATGGTCAGAATTGGTAAATCGATAGAGATAGAAAATAGGTTAGTGATTGCCATGGGTAGGTGGTAGAGAGAAATGAATAGTGACTGCCAATGAATACAGGGTTTCTGTTTAGAAATTGAAAATGTCCTAAGAATAGAGTATGGTGATGGTTGTACAACTCTGAATACACTAAAAAACGTTGAATTGGACACTTTAAATGGATGAGTTGTAGGGTATGTAAATTATATCCCAATAGTGCTGTTTAAAACGTGATATAAATCTTTAATTAATAAGATTTAATATAAATCTGTTATAAGGTGTCCAGGGAGGAAGCATGGCTGAGCTGGGCCTTAAAGAATGGGAAAATTATATCAGCAGATTGGAAGGCATTTTATGTATGTTTGTATTTATTCTGCATTTTTTTTTCTTTAAAAGTAATCTATGCTCACAATGAAAAAAATTACAGAAGAATATTAATTTAAAGTAAGAAATGTTCTTCCCACTTATTATTTTTGGCCTCCCAGACACATCCAACCAAAAACTTTTTTTGCTTATTTTAATATATATGTGCATATATTCACATATATATATAAGCATATGTTCACACATACAATCTTATCAAAGCAGGATTGTGTGAGAAGAGCCTGGGTTAAGTAAATCAGGGCAAAAGGAGTAAGAGCTTATTACAGTCAGATTATGAAGAGCTAAATGGGTTTAGAATTTAGTTCAGTAGACAAAAGAATGACAAGTATGCTGTATCTTACTAGACTAGAGCTGTAAGCTCTGAGGTGGCCAGAAAGGACTTTATGAGACTAAATTTGGGGTATGTTTTAAACCAAAAATGGGTAGGTAATTAGAGACATAGGGACAGTAAAATGCAAACTGTCTTTGAACACTATCAAGGAAATTCATATAGCTGAAGTAGAGCATTTGAATAGGAAATACGTCAAGATAGGCTGGGATAATATCTGATATTTATTTGAGTGGTGCCAAGATTCTAAGATTGTAGCAAACATTGAGGTATTTGTAAATTTCTTTGTTTAATTTGACTAGTTCTCCAAGGTTTTAATCTTACTCTCCTCAGAGCCTAGTACAGTGCCTGGCACATAGCAGGTGGTCAGTAGTATTTATTAAGTGGGTTATTTCCAAAGTCCTTTTTTAGCTCTAATATTTGAGAATTCTTTCCTTCATAGAACTCAGCATAAAGTTTGGATCAAGTCACCTCCCAGCAGCCATCCAGGGATAGCTTCATTTCACTACTGCACTATAATTCATTCTTAACAATTTTTACAGATTCCCCCAGTCTTTAAGAACTCTTTCATAAACTACTTTATTTCCATCCCACCACTTTGGCTCATTTAGCCTTGTTTTTCTTTCTTTCTATCAGTGGAAACTGCTTGAGAAATTTGTTTTCAAGTTTAAAAACACTTATTTATTTTTCCACACACACAAGTTCATAGTCATCTATGAACTAATACAAGGGTAATATGCTAATTAGACCGGATTGACTGGACGTCTGACATCCTTCCGGACAAAGTCACGATGGCGGGGGCTGAGGCAGAGGTGGTTAGGGGTAATCAGGCTGGTAGGGGAGGGCAGTTAGGGGTATGGGGGAGCAAGCAGTTAGGGGTGAGATCAGGCTGGCGCAAGGGAGCAAGCAGTTAGAGGAAAGATCAGGCAGGCAGACAGAGGCGGTGAGGGGTGATCAGGCAGGCAGGCATGCGAATGGTTAGGAGCCAGTGGTCCCAGATTGCGAGAAGGATGTCCAACTGCCGGAAGTTGGACATCCCCCAAGGGGTCCCGGATTGGAGAGGGTGCAGGCAAGGCTAAGGGACCTCCCTCCCCCATGCATGAATTTTGTGCACCAGATCACTAAGCCTATATAATAAGGATGTAATATGCAAATGGTCATGAAGTGTATCAGCTGACTGCATAATGACCGGATCATGACTCAGCAGGAGGGTGGGGCAGCGAGCTACAAGCGGATGGTGGAGAGCTACTGGAGGGGGCAGGGCAGCAAGCTATGAGGTGGGGAGAGGGAATGGGGAGCTACCGGAGGGTGGGGCAGCGGGCAGAGAGCTATTGGAGGGCGGCAGCAAGCTACTGGCACACGGATTCGTGCACAGGGCTACTAGTTACATAGTAATAGCCCAATTACCCTATTCATTTGTCTCATTTCACACGAATGCCTAAGCTTTAAGCACTCTGCTATGTTTTTTGTTGCTTACAAATTTGTCTTAGCTCCTTTTACGAGATTGTGTGCTCTGGGGTTAGAGCCAAAACACAAGTGTCAAAAAAAGAATCCAGAGCATCTGGTGATGGGCTAGACTTAACAAATGAAGTAGCTAGGGGTGTCACAAACAATTCAAGCCCAGATAATGTTAATGCCACCAAGAGGCGGTGAAAACACTGACTGAGGGAAGCTAAGAAGTTTTTGAGAAGTAGAGTACCATTGCGGGTTTGGTTCCAGACTACTGCAATAAAATGAGTTGTAATATTTTTGCTGGTGGCTAGGCTCTCCTCCAATTTGTAAACAGTGCAACTTTGTGAAGTGCAATAAAATGAAACACAATAAAATGAGGTATGCCTGTAATCAGTATTTTGAAGATTCAATCCATTTCTCTTGGTTAGACTGTTCAAAAGGTATTCATTAAGGGCCAACTGTATCTCAGTCACTGATCAAACTGCTTTAAAATGTATTTTGTAAGCTCCACATTAATCCTGTGAGGTTTTTAGGAAAGAAAACTGAGGCACAGGTTTTCATGCTGGAAGTAAGGGATAAAGCCCGGATTTGAGTCCAGGCCTCTCTGATTCCTATGCCCGTACTATTAAACGTCAGATTTATTGATGTATAATTTACATATAGTAAAATCAACCCTTTTAAAAGTATATAGTTCAGTGAGTTTGGGCAAATGCATATAGTAGCATTGCTACCACTCCAATCAAGATACAGAACATTTCCATCACCTCAAAAAGTTCTTAAAAATCTCTGTAGTCAGCCTTCTCCCTCCATCCCCAGCCCTTGGTAACCACTGATTCGTTTTGTCTTTTCCAGAATTGTCACATAAATGGAATCATAGCTTATGTAGCTTTTTGCATCTGACTTCTTAGCATGTTGCTTTTTAATTAGTCTCTTGCACATTTGGGTAGTTACTCCTTTTCATTGCTGAGGTTATTTTACTGTATGGCTGTATTACAGTATGTCCATCTGTTCCCTGATTGATGGACGTTAGGTTGTTTCCAGCTTTTCGCTATTACAAATCAAACTGCTATAAACTTGTGTATGGGTCTTTGTTTGTAGTATGTTTCTTTCTAGGGTAACTCTCCAGGAGGGGAGTTGATAGGATGTATGGTAAGTATATGTTTAACACTGTGAGCTGCCACTTTTCAAAGTGGCTGTTCCATTTCATAGTCCTACCAAGAATGTTTACGATTGATGTTGCTCTGCATCCTTATCAGCTCTTACATTGTTAGTCTTTTTTTTTTTTTTTAATATATTTTATTGATTTTTTACAGAGAGGAAAGGAGAGAGATAGAGAGTTAGAAACATCAATGAGAGAGAAACACCGATCAGCTGCCTCCTGCACATCCCCCACTGGGGAAGTGCGCGCAACCCAGGTACATGCCCTTGACTGGATTCGAACCCGGGACCCATTCGTCCGCAGGCCGACGCTCCATCCACCGAGCCAAACCGGTTTCGGCTGTTAGTCTTTTTTTATTTCAGCCATTACATTAGACAGGTTGTATCTCTTGAGTATTTTTTTCTCATTGTGCCTTTAATTTTTCTAATGTCTTTGGGTGTTGAGCATCCTTTGTATGTGTTTATTCGCCATCTGAATATCGTTTTTGGTAAAGTGTCTTTGATTCTTCTGGCTATTTTCAAAAAATGTTTTAATCCTCACCCAAGGACATTTTTCTCCCATTGATTTTCAAAAAGAGTGGAAGGAAGGGAGGTAGGAGGGAAGAGAGACAGAGAAAGAGAGAAGCATTGATGTGAGAGAGACGATGCTCTAACTCAGGGGTGGGCAAACTTTTTGACTCGAGGGCCACAATGGGTTCTTAAACTGGACCAGAGGGCCGGAACAAAAGCATGGATGGAGTGTTTGTGTGAACTAATATAAATTCAAAGTAAACATCATTACATAAAAGGGTACGGTCTTTTTTTTTTTTTTCGTTTTATTCATTTCAAACGGGCCGTAGTTTGCCCACAGCTGCTCTAACTACTTAGCAACACTGGTCAAGGCTATTTTCAAATTTTTTTGTCTTACAAGCTGAATATTAAAAGTGCTTCAGATAGTTTGGATACAAGTCCTTATCAAATACATATTTTGCAAATATTTTGTTAACTGCTTTTCAAAGGGCAAGAGTTTAGTTTTTATGAAGTTCAGTTTATCAATTTTTCTTTTATAGTTTTTGTTTTTTATCTAGGAAATCTTTTCCTGACACAAAGATTTTTTTTCTGTATTTTCTTCCTGACATTTTATAGTTTGAGTTCTTACACTTAAGTATATGCCCTATTTCGGGTTAATTTTAAAATATGTGTGAGGTAAGGTTGAGGTTTGCTTTTTTGCATACAGATGTTTAATTGTTCCAGCGCACAAAGCCTAGGTCACAACCATTACACAACTCTGCATCCCAGTCTCATCTCTTATTGTTAAGTATATATGTAGCTTTATACAAGTTAAGTCCTCCAAGTCTCCTACCTAGTACATAGTCTCATAGGATTAAAGAGAATGGATAGCAGCAGCTAGTACAATGTCTGCAAGTTGGTAGGCATTCAGTCATGATAGCTGTAACTGTAAATATAAAATTACTTTTTTAAAATCTTTTTTCAGCTAACATACTGAACACCTGTTATATGTGCTAGTGATACATTAGTGAACAAAATTCCTATTTTTATAGTGATTACATGCTACTGATTAATTTACAAATCACAAGATGGTTTGATACAATTTTATTAAATGACATTAAAGTTGAGGATGCATTTTGGTGCAGCTTTGAAAGGTTACAATAAATAAGCACTGTAGTAATGAGTTAGTTTAAAAATCAGGTTCTACAAATGTCTTGTAAGAGGAATTGGTCAGCCTTGGAAATGTAATGGCAGTGGAAGAGCATCACCCAGGAGAATGCTCTGAATCAGGTCACACATATTCCTAGGTGATGAGGCAGCCAGCTCTCCCAGGAAGCGGACCACTGAGGTTATTTATCACATTTCACGTGTTCAGAGTCCTCTGTGCTTGAGCCAACTTTGAATTAAAGTATAATCTTCCATGTAAATTTGCCTCCAGGCTCAGAATGCACTGGTGACTCACCCTGAGTCTCTAGCCCACTCATTTTTCCTAACTTTTAAAAATACATTAAATAGCTAACCTTTTGAGGATTAAATTCTTAAAATGTGGTACTTTGCATAATGTGGCTCTAAGTACTCAATTAATGAATGACTTTTGGGGGTGTTGAAGATGAGACATGGCTTTGGAGTTAGATTTGGAATTTACTGCTTTTCTTTACTAGCTATGAGGAGTTGGGCAAGTTACTTAATGTCTCCGATCCTTAGTTTCTGTACATCCCCTTTGCAGCATTGTTCATATTAAATGAGATCACTTTTACCAAGTGCCTGACCCTGGCACATCTTATGAATTTCTCTTTATCCGTCTGTGTTGTAAACTATAGAGAATTTTATTTATCGTAGAGTGTTTATTTATTTCCAGAATCGTCTCAAAGAAATTGAACACAATCTCTCTAAAATAATGAAACTTGACAATGAAATTAAAGCCTTGGAAAGCCGAAAGAAGCAAATGGAGAAAGATAATAGTGAACTGGAACAGAAAATGGAAAAGGTTCGTGGTGATAGAATTTTGTTCTTCAAAATTCTGGGCTTATTATAGTGAACCTCATTTTAATCCATTTGCCACTCATTTTGAAAGAAAATCCTTATGATGTTTGCCTTCCAAGTGTATGTTAAGAGGAAGGATATTGAATACTTTTTTCATACTTTGTACCTCAGAGTGATATCTTCTTATACTTATTAAAGCTCTTTATTTTGGTTTTGCATAGGTTTTTCAAGGGACTGATGAGCAACTAAATGATTTATATCTCAATCACCAGAGAACAATAAGGGAGAAAGAAAGGAAATTGGTAGACTGTCAGCGTGAACTGGAAAAGTTAAATAAAGAATCTAGGCTTCTCAATCAAGAAAAATCAGAACTACTTGTTGAACAGGGTAGGGTAAAGTATTTACTTGGTCTTTCTTATTGTAATATTATGCATTTTCAGCATGAATGATGAATCTCCAGGGAATTATGCTGAGTGAAAAAAAGTCAATCTCAAAATATATACAGTGTATTGCCATTTATGTAACATTTTTGAAATGCCAGAATTTTAGAAGTGGAGGACTGATTAGTGGTTGCTAGGCTTACTAAGTAGGAGGAGGGGCAGAAAAAGGTTACTGTGGGTATAGTTATAAAAGCAACAAGAGGGATTCTTGTGGTATTGGAACTGTTCGGTATCTTGACTGTTGTGATAGATATAAGAGCCAGTATAGGTGATACAATTATATAGAATTTAATAAACACACATACAAATGAATACAAGTAAAACTGGGAAATCTGAATAAGTTTGAAGGATTGTATCAGTGTTTGTATCCTGGTTGATAATGACACTACAATAGGTCCTTCAAATAACTTTTATTACAATGTTTTTGAGAGGCATAGGAACTTAACTCTTGTCTATATCAAGTAGTCTATGGTAAATTTGGTTTCATTATATGTCATTTCATTTAAAGTTGCAGAATCTGTCCATGACTTTAAGTGAGGATTTACTTTATAGTTTTGCAAAATGTTACTAAAATGTTACACAGTTTTCTGCTTAAAATAATTCTAACACCAGGTGAGTGCATTTTTCCACACCAAGCAATTTTCCAATTCTTGGCAACTGGGTGTCCTGTAATTTAATTTAGTTCTGACACTAACTGTCTGGAATTAGCACAGACCCCACAGATTGAGGGCTCAGTCCTGTGAGACTGCCTTTCATTTCCAATGGCCGTTGCCAAGTCCAGGTTGTCTGTCACCTGTTCTTCTGACCACTGGCTACACATCAGACATTTCTATACCCCTTCCTCAGATTCAGTAATTTTCTATAATAGCTCATAGAACTCAGGGAAACACAATTTCTAGTTTATTATAAAGAATACAGCTCAGAAACAACCAAATGGAAGAGATGTATAGAGTAAGGTATGGGGAAAGGGCATGGCACTTTCTAAGCACCTCCATGTGTTCACCAACCTGGAAGCTCTGAAGCTCCTTGTTTAGGGGTTTTATGGGAGTTCCGTTATGTAATCATTATTGATTAAATTATTGACCATTGATGATTGAACTGAATCTTCAACTTCTCCCCAGAGTTGGGTAGGAGAGTACTGAAAATTCCTATTCTCTAATCACATAGTAGGCTCCTCTGATAACCAGGTCTCATCCTACAGGAGTCACTTCATTAGAATAAACTCAGGTGTGGTAGAAAGAAACTTATAATGAATAATAATAAAAGAGAAACATGTAAGTTGACCGTACCTCCATGATGCCCACCAGCCAATCAGGAGTGAGCATGCAGATTAACCTAACAAAGATGGAGGGTTAATTTGCATACACAGGCAGAGAGCAGAGTGAGAGAACCAGAGGCTTGGGGGGATGTGGCTCCCTTGGTCGCTCCCCACAAGCCGCCTGGCAGAGAGCAGAGCAGGAGAGTCAGAGGCTTGTCGGGGGGGCTGGGGGGGACATGGCTCCCTTGCTCGCTGAGAGCAGAGAGGGAAAGCTGGTGGAGAGTGGAGCAGCTTGGAGAACTTGGCAGAGTGGGAGGCCGTGGGACAGAGACAGAGCAGGAAGGGAAAACCAAGAGTGGGGGTGGGGGGGACACCAGGAATTCTGGGAATAGTAGTTCTGGTGGCAGCCGCAGGACCAGAAGTAGAAGCCCAGAGCCTGGGGAGCACCAGGAATGCTGGGAATCGTAGTTCTGGTGGCAGACGGATCTCCTAGAGTCGAGGACAGGGGTGGGCAAACTTTTTGACTCGAGGGCCACAATGGGTTCTTAAACTGGACTGGAGGGCCGGAACAAAAGCATGGATGGAGTGTTTGTGTGAACTAATAAATTCAAAGTAAACATCATTACATTAACGGGTACAGTCTTTTTTTTTTTTTTTTAGTTTTATTCATTTCAAATGGGCGAATCCGGCCCGCAGGCTGTAGTTTGCCCGTGGCTGTTTCTTTGTTATGGGTTGGGGCCACAACATTAGTAACAAAGAAACAGACTTTCCGGAGGATTAGGCCCAGAAA
>NW_006287375.1:683146-696254 GCF_000327345.1 Myotis davidii | reverse complement strand
CAGAGGATGGCAAAGACAGACAGAAACTCCCAGACTGGAGACGGCTCCTCTGAGGGCTCCCAGATTGGAGAGGGTGCAAATCGGGCTGAGGGACCCACCCTTCCCCACCCCATGCACGAATCTTCGTGCACTGGGCCCCTAGTAATGAATAACAAAAGACACTCCTCTCTTGCCCTGGCTGGTGTTGCTCAATAGTTAGACCATTGGCCCATTCACAGAAAGTCTCTGATTTGATTCCCAGGCCTTTCTTTGTCAGGGCATCCAGCTGATGTGTCTCTCTTACATCGCTGTCTCTCTTTCTCTCCCCTTCCACTCTCTAAAAATCAGTGGAAAAAATATCCTAAGGATTAACAACAACAATCAAACAAAGACATTCTATCCAAAATTCTAAGAGTTTTAGATCAGTGCCAGGAACCAGGGACAAAGACCAAATGTGTATTTCTAATTATATTACAATATCATAGTTACTATTTGGGGAAACAGGGCACAGAATATAAGAGATCTTGCTGTATTTTTTTTTACAACTACATGTTAATGTATGATTATCTCAATTTTTAAAAAATCAGCAAAAAAAAGAATTACATCTACAGCTCAGTCCGTGTGGCTCAATGTTGAGTGTTGACCTATGAACCAGGAGGTCACGGTTCAATTCCTGGTCAGGGCACATGCCCGGGTTGAGGGCTTAATCCCCAGTGGGGGGGCAGGGTGCAGAAGACAGCTGATCAATAATTCTCTCTCATCATTGACGATTCTATCTCTTCTCCCTTTCTCTCTGAAATTAATAAAAACATATTAAAAATAATAATAATAAAGGTCGTCTACAGCAACAAGCAGATCGCCATCAAGAAAATATCCGAGCTAGAGATTCATTAATTCAGTCTTTGGCATCACAGTTAGAATTGGATGGCTTTGAACATGGACCATTCAGTGAAAGACAGATTAAAAATTTTCACAAACTTGTAAGAGAGAGACAAGAAAAGGAAGAAGAAACTGCCAGCCAACTGATGGTAAATATTGTTATTTTCTTTTGTTTGTGTCCAAATCTTTAGTTATGTTGTTTTAATTTTTGGATAGACCTTATTTTCTTATATTTTGGAGTTAGTGTTAGGATAGAATCTGATACAAGGTAGAAGAAACTTTTATGGATGCAAGTTTTTAAATGTGGATAAGGCTAAAAATATGAAGAAATGCAGACATATATTTTTTATTTGATTTTAAGTAATATTTCTTTTTCTTTTACCAGAAAAAGTAAAGAAAAGGTTTGCTCAGAGTTAAAAATGATTTTCTGTGGGTGCTAGCCATTCCATATTTTTTAACTTTTTAATATTTTCCTTAGTGTGAATGTGTTACTTTGATAATGAGGAAACTGTCACTTAATCAATTATGGAGTGAAAAAAATGTTAATACGTTTTCTTATATGTATTTAGAATGACTTTGCAGAAAAAGAAACTCTGAAACAAAAACAGATAGATGAGATAAGGGATAAGAAAATTGGACTGGGAAGAATAATTGAGTTGAAATCAGAAATTCTAAGTAAGAAGCAGAATGAGCTGAAAAATGTGAAGTCCGAATTACAACAATTGGAAGGATCTTCTGACAGGATTCATGAACTGGACCAGGAACTCACAAAAGCTGTAAGACAAAATAATTTTAAGGTGTAAGACATTTAGAATCTTGGAGTTTGAAGTCTTTTTTTTCTGTTGTTAATTCTAAGATTATGACATGTTAATTAAAATATCTACCTTGTCTAACAATTTCATGTAAAATGAATTCATCTAAATATCTTAATCAGTTAACTCTTTGGTTCTAGAATCCAGTAGATTAAAAATTAGAATCACCTAGAAAGTTTTTAAAAAGTACTTATGCTTAGACTAAGCTTACTTCAGACCTTCCAAATCAAACTCTCTAGAGTAGAGCATGGAAATGTGCATTCAGAACAAAACGAGGCTATTCTTATGAGTACCTTTGTTAAGAACCATTTACTTAAGTTAAAAAAGAAACAAGTATTTTTCCTCTAGGTTCCATACACTGTAGATCTTATAAATTTTTTGCCATACTACCACTTTTTCTATGGTGGAATCTTTCTTAGCCCACCTATTCTTTTCATGAATTTCCAAGTTTTCTTCCTCTTTCTATTTTCTTCATTTACATCCCCACCACCAAAGTAAACATCCTAAAGCTGGGAATTCCCCCTCTCAGATCCTACTTTGATAATGTAATTAAACACTGCTTTTTGCTTCCTAATTTAACATCTAGTGTACGTTTTGTCAGTTTAGCATTTTATCACAATACTAGAGGCCCGATGCACTAAATTCATGCGAGGGCCTTGGCCCTGGCCCCCGCCCACCGCTGCCATGGCCAGGGGCCTCTGCTGCCTTTGCGGCGGCCCCCACTTGCTGCAGCTTTGTCCGGAAAGAAGGACATCAGGTCTAATTAGCATATTACGCTTTTATTATTATAGATTGTCTTGTTGTAAAGGGGTGGCATTATTAATGGGCAGTGTTACACTGTTTTTAGAGTTTCTATGTGGCAGGAAATGTAGTGAGTTACATGGGTATTGATAAATACTTAGGTATTGACTGAAGAGTCATGAAACTATATTCTTAGACAAATTTCTCTTAACTTTGCATTAATTCTTATTCTCCCACCTTTGTTTGACTCTTCCAGATTTATTTAATAATTCTCTAGTATTCTAAGATAGTAAGGTAATTTTATAAGATAGTAAGGTAATTTTTCCTTAAAAATTTTATTCCTTATGGTTTTTTTATTTCTGTTGCAGTGAGTAGTTGATTTCTAATACACTTTGTCACTATTTTAACACAAACTATATAAACCTCTGTGTTTGTTTTTATTATTGATAAGGAACATGAGCTAAGCAAGGCTGAGAAAAACAGTAATGTAGAAACTCTAAAAACAGAAGTAATAAGTCTTCAGAATGAGAAAGCAGACCTAGACAGGACCCTGCGTAAATTGGACCAGGAGATGGAGCAGTTAAACCATCATACAGCAACACGCACCCAGATGGAGATGCTGACCAAAGACAAAGTATGACCTTTCTTTTTATTTTACTTACTAGAGGCTCGTGCATTGGTGGGATCCCTCCGCTTGGCCTGCGGACATCCCCCGAGGGGTCCCTGATTGTGAGAGGGCGCAGGCCAGGCCAAGGGACCCCACTGATGCATGATCGGGGCTGGGGAGGAACCGTGGGAGGGCTGCAGGGCATTTCTGGCCCGTCTCACCCAATCGTGATTGGTGCTGGCCAGGGAGGGACTGCAGAAGGGCTCCAGAGTGTGTCCGGCCCATCTTGCCCAGTCCCACCTAGATTGGGGCCCGGAAGGGACTGTGGGAGGGCTCCAGGGCATGTCTGGCCCTCTCGCCCAGTCCCAATCAGCCAGACCTCACCAGCAAACTAACCTACTAGTTTAGCCGTGGGCAAACTATGGCCCACGGGCCGAATCCAGCCCGTTTGAAATGAATAAAACTAAAAAAAAAAAAAAGACCATACCCGTTTATGTAATGATGTTTTCTTTGAATTTATATTAGTTCACACAAACACTCCATCCATGCTTTTGTTCCGGCCCTCCAGTCCAGTTTAAGAACCCATTGTGGCCCTCGAGTCAAAAAGTTTGCCCAGCCCGTACTAGTTGGAGCTTCTGCCCCTGGTGGTCAGTGCACATCATAGCGACATGTCGAATGGTCGGACACTTAGCATATTAGGTTTTTATTATATAGGATAATTTTTGGTATTTTAAATAGTTTATCTTATTATGAAGAAGTTAGTCGTTATTGGCTTTATATTTTAGGGGCTAACTGAGCTTAATACTATAAAAATAGACTTTCAAGTTTAAAAACTATTTTCTAATTACAAGAAACTAATACAGAGGTGTATACATACTAGTAAATACGTACATTGCTGTTAAATTTTATATCTTATGCAGAAGTTTTAATTTTTATATTATCAGACTTGTTACTCTTTTCTCTTATGGTTTAGGAAGGTCATCCCCACGCTTAGACTTTAGGAAATTATATATTCTCTTCTTACACTTTTATAGTTTTACTTTCTAAGCCTAGAACTTTAACCAATCTAAAATTTATATTTGTTCTTGACATAATGTGGAGATACTGAGCTTTATTTTTAAAATATTTTTTAATAGGCTGACAAAGATGAACAAATCAGAAAAATAAAATCTAGGCACAGTGATGAATTAAATTCATTATTAGGGTATTTTCCCAACAAAAACCAACTTGAAGACTGGCTTCATAGTAAATCAAGAGAAATTAATCAGACCAGGGACAGGCTTGCCAAATTGAAGTAAGTAATAGAAATGTAATAGAAATCTCTTATTTCTTGCTTTAATTTTTAATTGTTCTAAAATAATTTGTCATGAAAAGGTAAGTCTTAATTGATTTTGGTTCTACATTTTATGAATTAAGTAAAATGGTAACAGTGATTTGGGATCTCTTGTTCCTTGAAAGTTTGTAGAATTAACTGAGAGGATTAAAAGTCTCCTTTATAAAAAAAGTGAGACCTGAAACTATAAAACACCTAGAAGGAAACTTAGAGGAAAAGCTTTATTATATTGAAATGGCAATCATTTCTTGAATATGACAACAAAAGCAAAATAGACAAATGAGGCTACATCAAACTTTAAAACTTCTACACAGCCAAAGAAACATTAAACAGAGGGAAAAGGCAGCCTATATAATGGGAGAAAATGTTTGCAAATCGTGTATCTGATAAGGGGTTAATCTTCAGAATATATAAACTCCTGCTACTCAACAACAACAACAAAATAACTGGATTTTAAAAATGGGCAAAGGCCCTAACTAGTTTGGCTCAATGGATAGAGCGTTGGCCTGCTGACCAAAGGGTCCTGGGTTCACCCCGCCTGGGCCCTAAGGCATGTGTGGGAGGCAACAAATCGATGTGTTTCTCTTGCATCGATATTTCTCTCTGTCTTTCCCTCTCTCTTCCACTCTCAAAAAATCAATAGAAAAATGACTTCAGGTGAGGATTAAAAAAGAAATGGGCAAAGGACTTGAATAGATAATTCTCCAAAGAAGATATACAAATGGCCAATGAACATGTGAAAAGATGCCCATCATCACTAGTCATCAGGGAAATGCAGATTAAAACCACATCACTTCAGCCCTAGCTGGTTGCTCAGTGGATAGTGTCAGCCTGCAGACTGAAGGGTCCTCGGTTTAATTCTAGTCATGGTCACATGCCTTTCCCTCTCTCTTCCACTCTCAAAAAATCAATAGAAAAATGACTTCAGGTGAGGATTAAAAAAGAAATGGGCAAAGGACTTGAATAGATAATTCTCCAAAGAAGATATACAAATGGCCAATGAACATGTGAAAAGATGCCCATCATCACTAGTCATCAGGGAAATGCAGATTAAAACCACATCACTTCAGCCCTAGCTGGTTGCTCAGTGGATAGTGTCAGCCTGCAGACTGAAGGGTCCTCGGTTTAATTCTAGTCATGGTCACATGCCTAGGTTGCTGGCTCAGTCCCCAGTAGGGGGTGTGCAGGAAGCAGCCAATCAATGATTCTCTCTCATCATTGATGGTTCTATCTCTTCCTTTCCCTCCCTCTCTGAAATCAGCAACAACAACAACAAAAAATTCCACATCACTTCACACTGGTTAGGATGTCCAATATCAAAAACGCAGAAAACAACAGGTGTTGGTAAGAATGTTGAGAAATTGGAACCCTTGGGCACTGTTGGTGGGAATGCAAAATGGTGCAGTTGCTATAGAAAACAAAGGGAAGTATCAAGATGAAGCAGGTGTGCACTCACACATGTTTATCTGAAACAGATTTCTCAAAATAGCACCTGTCCTACCTATGTACAGTCTACTCCGATATATTCTGTTGTTTCATTTTGTTAAAATATGCTGAGATGATGCATTGAATTGATTATATGATTTGCCTCACAACCTGCAAATTAAAAAACCCTAATCTGTATGGGCATGGAGATTGACTAGGGTGAAATTTAAGAGTTGGAGTGGAGCCCTAGCCGGTTTGGCTCAGTGGGTAGAGCGTCAGCCTGCAGACCGAAGGGTCCCAGGTTCGATTCCGGTCAAGGGCACATGCCCAGGTTGCGGGCTGGATCCCCAGTGGGGAGCATGCAGGAGGCAGCCAATCAATGATTCTCTCTCATCATGGATGTTTCTACCTTTCTCTTCCTCTTCCATCCTCTCTGAAATTAATTAAAAATATATATATATTAAAAAAAAAAGAGTTGGAGTGGAGATAAATTGTACTAGTGAGCAAAGTCTTTGATGAATGAGAAGAAATGAGTGATCTTAAGTAGATGATAACAATAAAGAGGGGACAAAGGAAAAGTTTACAGGAAAGGAAGGGAAGTAATATTGTGAATGGGCCCAAAGGGAATTAGGATGTTCACCCCACTTCCCTTCCTCCAGTAGATCCAGCAAGCACATTCTCCTTGCAAAGGCTCTTAAGCTGAGATCTGAGGCCATGAATTCCCAGAAACCAGGCAGAATTTCGCCAGTATTACACATTTTTCTGGGACCGGGCCCATGACTACGGATGGCAAGTGAGTCGGTATCCGAGTGGGAGAGTTCAGGTGGAAGTGACTATTGCCTGGACGTCTAAAAAAAAGTACTTGGCCATAGCAAACTTTGTAATATTTGTTGGCAGAATTTGTCTTATACTTATTCAAACTTTTCAAACTAATTTCTCATGTTCTAAAATTATAATTCATATTTTTCTTATGTTATAGCAAGGAACTAGCTTCAGCTGAGCAAAATAAAAATCATATAAATATTGAGCTAAAAAGGAAGGAAGAGCAGTTATCCAGTTATGAAGACAAGCTGTTTGATGTTTGTGGTAGCCAGGATTTTGAAAGTGATTTAGGCAGGCTTAAAGAAGAAATTGAAAAATCTTCAAAACAACGAGGTAAGTTACCTGCTTTATATTATCAAGTCACTGTGACACATGAATTTTCATTGACAGGTAACTAAGGATGGGAGATTTAAAAACTTGGTTCTGGATCTAGTTGGCTTAAGTTTTGGTCCTGGTTCTATAACTTAACTTGCTGTGTGACTTTGTGCAAATTATTGAATCTTCCTATACTTCAGATTCATCGTCTGAGGACATAATTACCTACCACCTAGGCCCGTGGTTGGCAAACTGCAGCTCATGAGCCACATGCGGCTCTTTGGCCCCTTGAGTGTGGCTCTTCCACAAAATATCATGTGTAGGCTCGTGTACAGTGCGATTGAAACTTCGTGGCCCATGCACAGAAGTCGGTTTTCGGCCTGGGCGAGTCTATTTTGAAGAAGTACTGTTGATATTTGGCTCTGTTGACTAATGAGTTTGCTGACCACTGACCTAGGCCCTTAGGGAGGAGTAAATGAGATTTTAGGTATAAAACTTAGAACAGTTCCTGGAACATAATAAGCTCTAAAATTTATTGTACTTTTATGTGTTATCCAAAAGACAAATCTGAATGTATTGTGGGAGCCAGAATTTTGAAAGTGATTTAGATAGAGGTTTTCAAGAAGAAGTTGAAAAATTTGTAGGAATATTTAAATAACAGAATTTAAAATTTTTTAATAATGTGTTTATAAAGCAAGAAGAATAATCATATATTTACAGAGGAGGATGTAACCATATTGACAAAACTATATTTTCTCCTGCCTGGAAACACTTATTTTCTTAAAACAGCCATGCTGGCTGGAGCTACGGCCGTGTACTCCCAATTCATCACTCAGCTGACGGATGAAAGCCAGTCCTGCTGCCCCGTCTGTCAGAGAGTTTTTCAGACAGAAGCTGAATTACAAGAAGTCATCAGTGATTTGCAGTCTAAGCTGCGGCTGGCTCCAGATAAACTCAAGTCAACAGAATCAGAGCTAAAGAAAAAAGAGAAGCGGCGTGATGAAATGCTGGGGCTTGTGCCCATGAGGTGAGACTAGGGGTTTTCCGTTACGTACATGTAGCAGCAGCAGCAGCCCTGTAAAAGGTACTGGCCTAGTGCCTGGCATGTGGTAGCGCCTCAGTAGCATGTCTTGAATGAATAAAAGTGGAAGTCAGGATCCTAAGCCAGTATGCCCCGTCTCATGTTAGTTACATGACAAGAAGAAACAATGATTTTCTTCTTGTTTCCTTTTTGGTTTTCTTCTAAAGGTAAATTTGCTTCTTAATCTATTTACAGGGCAGACAGCTATAATCTGTGTCTGTGTTAATTTAATTCTTCAGATTTGGTTTGAGGGCAGAAATTTTGACAGATTTAGAACTGTTTGCTGATATTTAACTTTGTAAACCCAGCAAAAGAATTAAATTACTGAAAAGCTCTCCCAGCAGACAAATTTTAAACTCTATTACGGCCCTGGCTGGTGTGGCTCAGTTGGTTGGGTGTCATCCCTTGCACCGAAAGGTTGCTGGTTTGATTCCCATTCAGGGCACATGCCTGGGTTGCGGGCTCAGTCCCTGACAGGGATCTTGCAGGAGGCAGCTGATTGATGTTTCACTGTCACATTGATGTTTCTTCCTCTCTCTCCCGGTCTCTCTAAAAATCAATAAAATATAAGAAACTGTATTATGTCTTTCCCACTCTAAAAAGGAATGAATCCTAAATGATTTCTAGTGTTCGTTTTTCCCTTGCTTGTGCAAGAAATTCAAATGATAGTCTTTAAATCAAATCAGAAAGTATGTGATGATTGCCTTGTCTCCCAGAACAGAGCACAGAGCTGGTCAGAGAAACCAATGACATGACCCTCAAGGAGCTGATGTCCCAAGAAAGGAAACAAGCTTTCAGAATTAGATAAAGTGCTTAGTTAGTTCAAACAAATGTATTATTTAAGAAGAGAGAAGCCAGTGGACTACAGAGTGAGAATAGAATTTAGAGAACAAGGTAGGAGGGAGAATGTAATTTGCACAAAGTCACACAGGGAAACTGGTTAAACTCAGTTAAGAAAAGGAAAGGGGAGAGGGAATTGAGAACACTGTGTATAAAAGGATGGAGAACATGACCTGTGCTGCAATAGAAGCATTATCTGGAGTTTAGGGAGTTATTTATAGAGATTGATTCCCAGAAATTGGGAGGATGGGACTAGATTATGTTCAGGTCTAGTTATAGCCGTCTCTGATGGGGAGCCATTCTGAGGGATTTAATCAACAGTGTGTTTTAGGAAAATTGATCTAATGTTAATGTATTGAATAGATGAGAGTGAAAAAAACAACAACAAAAAACTCTGGAAGCAGAAAAACCAAGAGGGTCTGTTGTCCTGGAAAACCAAAGAGGAATTTCAGGAAAAATTTAAAAAGATGTGCTTTGTGGTAGCCAGCCTCCATGATGGCCCCCAATGATCCTGGCTTTCACAGTCTTGTTCCAGGATTGGTCTGTGTGACCAAGAAAATAAGACAGAAGTGATAACATTTCTCTTCTAGGACTCGGTTATATAAGGCACTCAAGCTTCCTGCTCTCCTTTTTTCTCTCCTGGATCATCTGGATCTCGGGAAAGCCAGTTGTCATGTGGTGAGCCAAGCAGGGACCCACTTGGTGAGGACTTAAGGCCTTTGAACAAGCACAGGAGTGAGGGTACCATTTGGAAGCATATTCTCTAGCAGTCGCTGCTTGAGTGACTGCAGCCCTGGCCTTCAGCTTGAGTGCAACTTCAACAAGAAACCCAAATCAGAAGTATCCAGATAGCTGCTCCTGATTATCTTACTGTGAGAAATAAGTGCTGTCATTTTAAGCAGCTAAATTTTGGGCTGTTTTCTTTTGCAGCAGTAAATAATATAATTATCAAGGTGAAACCAGATTATTGCCGGCTATAGAGAGAATGTGATAGGAGACAAAGGCAGTGGTTTGAGAATGAAAAGGAAGAGGAATAAGGCAGTATCTTGAGAAGAAAAAGATAAATAAAAGATAAAATTTAAAGTTGATAGAAATTGCATGTCAAGGAAATTTGAGCTTAGTTCTGTGTCATACTGATATACTATAAATAGCAGAAATCAACATTGTGTTATATTTTGGGGCTCTTGCCATCACAGCTCCCATTTTCAGAGTAAGGTACTTGGTACCTACCTTTTTCAATGTTGTAGTTTCATAATTCTTTGTGTATTGTAACTTTCGTGACCCATAGTTTTCAGTGTGAATTTTGTCTACACTTCTCTATTAAACCATAAAAGTGTTTAATAAAATAATGAGAGTGAAAAAATAAAATATATGTGGGGCTAGTACCTGCCATATTAGCTAGAGAAGCAACAGTAGGCTGGACTGACAGCTTTTGTACCTAAAACTCATGTAGCATTTGGCTGAGTGGTTGGTTGCTTTCCTTCTTTCCATCATTTTTTTAAACTTTTTATTTTGAAAAAAATTTTAGACTTATAGGAAAATTACAAAAATAGTACAGAGAATTTACATACACCCTTCACCTAGCTTCTCATGATGATCAGAATTTATGTAACCATAATTAACATTGGTATAATGCTATTACCTAAATTACCATATTTGAATTTCAGTAGTCTTTCCATTAATGTCCTTTTTTGTTTCAGGATCCAAACCTGGATTCCACATTGCATGTAGTTCTTATTTCTCCTTAGGCTCCCGTTGTCTGTAACAGTTCTTCAGTCTTTGTCTTTCATGGCCTTGATACTTCTAATGAGTGTGATCGGTTAATCTGTAGAATATCTGTTTTGACAAACAGCACAGTAATAATTGTTGCAAGCAACATCTAGCAATGGATAGTATAATCAATGGGCAGAAGTTTGAGGAGAAACAGGATATTTACAGTCTCAATCAGTGTATCTCTCCTAAGTATTAACTACAAAAAGGAAAATAATTACTTTACAATGGATGGATCTGGCTAACACCATCTTAACCAAGTGAATAAGTTTAACATCTCCAGTAATAACACATACTGAAATGTACCCATCGATATGATGCCCTGAGAAGGATACATGATACCACTTTTATATTATTGCCAAAAAATACATAACCTCAATCTCACGATGAGAAAACATTAGATAGCTTACTTTTAATTGTGTGTTTTCTGTTAAGGCAAAGCATAATTGATTTGAAAGAGAAGGAAATACCAGAATTGAGAAACAAACTGCAGAATGTGAATAGAGATATACAGCGCCTGAAGAATGACATAGAAGAACAGGAAACACTCTTGGGTACAGTAATGCCTGAAGAAGAAAGTGCCAAAGTGTGTCTCACAGATGTTACAATTATGGAGAGATTTCAGGTATGCTGATTGTAGTTAAAACTACAAAAAACTTATAGCAAGGCAGCAAAAAACTTGTTTCATGGTGGTTTGAATGTGAAGTGTGAGAGTGTTAAAAACAGTAGCTGGTGTTCAGATACACATCATGGTTAGAGTTCCCCATTCTGAATTATTTATAAACTAGAGGCCTAGTGCACAAATTCGTGCATAGGTGGAGTCTGCCGGCTGGCCGGCGGGGAGAGGCCATGGGCAGTTGGCCGGCCAGCCCCATCCCATGGTCGAACTCATGGTCAAGGGGACAATTTGCATATTAGCCTTTTATTATATAGGATTATGAAAAATAGTCCTGTTTGTTTCCATTTTCAGTCTGCTGCCTTTTGCTTATATCATTGAAATTATATAAAATTAATTTTATTTCCTCCTATCAAATTTTGTTCAAATGATATATGAAAGCAGTTGTAAATTGCAGTAAATTTCTTAAAAGAAATAACTTTGTTTTATTCTTAAGATGGAACTTAAAGATGTTGAAAGAAAAATTGCACAACAAGCAGCTAAGCTACAAGGACTAGACTTAGATAGAACTCTTCAACAAGTAAACCAAGAAAAACAAGAAAAACAACACAAATTAGATACAGGTAATATAGCCCGTTTCCTCATATTCCCATTAAAGACATCAACATTCCCAGCTTTTGCTTTTCACCTAAATTTTACACCTGTTATGTGGATAAGAACTGTCTTTCCTCCTTCTAATCCCACAGTATATTCACTTACTTTTTTCAGAAGTATCACTTCTGTTTCCTTGCTTTGTACAAGAGATTTTGAATGATGAATATCGAGTGAGCTGTACTCTTTCTCAATCATACCTGCCCTGTGAGTGGCCAGGAGGGGACAGAAAGATGGTTTGGGGCTGGAGGGTTCTAGTGGCACTTTTGTTGCTGTGGGTGGGACCCGTAGAAACTTGCCTTTGTGAATTCCATAGACCTATAACACTGAAAGGATGCTGCTCAGCATTTTCTATACTCTTACATTAATCACTGTGTCCATATGTTTTTATGCAGTTTCCAGTAAGATTGAATTGAATCGTAAGCTTATACAGGACCAGCAAGAACAGATTCAACACCTAAGAGGTGTAACAAATGAACTTAAATCAGAAAAACTTCAGATATCCACTAATTTACAACGTCGTCAGCAACTGGAGGAGCAGACTGTGGAATTATCCACTGAAGTTCAGTCCTTATACAGAGAGATAAAGGTAAGAACATTTGTATGTGTTTAATTATTTCAAATGTATGAAATGTTCTTTATTGGTATAGCAGCTAGAATTATGGATATTGTGAAGATAAAATGAAAATGGCATAATAATTCTTTGTGTGGCTCCTGGGTGACAGAACTTGTACTCATAGTACTAAAGATGTCTGGAAGATGAATTTGGTCATAATAAGGAAGGATTGGCTGCCTGGTTAACTTAGTAGAGAATGTCTTGTTATTGGAGGTGGTCACGTGGTGGGTAACTAACTCCATGTAAGTATTCCTCCATGTGAAGTTCGTCTTAATTCTATATCCACGGCCAACACTGCCTTAGTCATAGCACTTTCTCTATCTGATTTGAGATGTAGTCTTGGAATTCTTCCCCAAACAGTGAACATGGGGAATTGATTTGTCACATGAAATGGAACCCATTTGGAATCCCTCATCTCGATTAATAAAATCTAAAACCCAACCAATTAGGTTTTTAAACAGCTTTAGAAACAACAATCTCATTTAGGTTTTTATAATTAGACACATTCAGTAAGCACTAAATATATTATTGAGCCCTGCCTAGTTTGGCTCAGTGGATAGAGCATTGGCCTGCGGACCGAAGGGCCCCAGGATCGATTCCAGCTAAGGGCACATTGCGGGC
>NW_006287375.1:680655-683004 GCF_000327345.1 Myotis davidii | reverse complement strand
TATATATATATTATTGAATCTATAGTTACTGTGTTTCTTAAGTATTTTGGATTACAAATTATCAGAGGCTTATAGTATATCAAATAGTACTACCATACATTTATATAATATTTTAGTGTTTATAAAGTAATTTGACAATAAGGCATTTAGGTCTAAGTAACCCTGTTGAGATATGTGACTAAATCCCCTATTATAGAAAAAGAAATTGAGACTTTTAGATGTCCCATAACTTACCCATGTTCATGGAGCTAGTAAGAGGCAGGTTAATTTCAGATGTTAGGTCAACAGACATCAAAGACATTTAACTTCCCACCAGTGATGGCGAACCTTTTGAGCTCTGCGTGTCAGCATTTTGAAAAACCCTAACTTAACTCTGGTGCCATGTCACATATAGAAATTTTTTGATATTTGCAACCATAGTAAAACAAAGACTTATATTTTTGATATTTATTTTATATATTTAAATGCCATTTAACAACGAAAAATCAACCAAAAAAATGAGTTTGCGTGTCACCTCTGACACGTGTGTCATAGGTTTGCCATCACTGCACTACACCATACCACTTCCCAGTATGATAAAATACACCTGTGTTGAAGTAATACTACATAGTCATTTCTACTTTTGTGGATTCATTATATATTTCAGGATCTTAAAATGCTTAAGGATCATTGTTTTTTTAACAGGGGTTATCATATAATTATGCTGTAGATATGTTACAAGGCCAAATAATGCAGACTTTTGATTAGTAAACTAGTTTGTTACTTGAAAGCCCTATTCCTACCAAAATAGGTGTGGACACATCAGTGATATCAGTGCATACAGTACACTTTTGTTACCATAAAAAATCTACTTAATCTTATTTAGCAAAATAAGCTTAAGGACAAATGTGTCCTTTACAATCATATTCCTGTCTGTAAGAGAGAAACCTGGAGTGAATGAACTTTGCCATTTTTTGGTGACACAGTTGGCATGAGCCCCTGCAGACTCCTAAAAACTTATACCTGAAGCCAGTCGTTCATATAATTGGGAGTACATGGTGTAGTTTACGAATCAAGACAATGGCTGTAGCAGTATAGCATAGTGGCTCACAGAGACTCTCGAGCTGGGTGGGATTTGACTCCTGGCTCCTTTATTTACTGGCTGTTGTGATCCTGGACAAGTCATTTCTATGCCTATTTCCTCATCTGAAATCTGGGATGAAAATAATGGTACTTCCTCATAGGGTTGTTAGAAGAGGCAAATGAGTTTCTTTTTAAAGCCTGGCACATAAGAGAGTGCTTGTATGACTGTAAAGTCTGACCCTAAAATAAGATAATGGAATGTTTTTTGTTTTTAGGATGCTAAAGAGCAGATAAGCCCTTTGGAAATAACACTGGAAAAGTTCCAGCAGGAGAAAGAAGAATTAATCTTCAAAAAAAATACAAGCCACAGAATAACACAGGATAAAGTAATATTTCCTTTCTATATTTACTTACCAATATATATATATATTAAACATAATGTTCAGAGCACCATATTGGACATTATTATTTCCCATGAAATTAAAAGTACAAGATAAATAGTATTTTCAGATTTGTGACATAATCTTGATATTAAAAATTCTTGTTAAAATAAGGATTAAACTTGTAACTAGTTTCTTGATCTATCATAGAAGCTGAGAAGTAAGACTATTTAATCCAATTCCATATGTGATAAAGGGAATTATCTGAGATAATAAAATGTGCTGGTGATGAAAACTAGAACCCAAAGCTCCTAACTTACAAGCCAATGTTTCACTGTGCTCTCCTATTAAGTTTTTGTTACCTTAATATACGAGGTGTACCGGTTAAAAATGCAGATTTTGTAATCAAAGAAAACACAGTAATTTCAAGAGAAACATCAAAAGTGCTTCATTCAAAGTAATGTCCATCTCTAGCTACACATTTCCCCATCTTTCAGGTTAATTTTTGGATACTGTCCCAATAGAACTTTTCTTGTTTTGAGGCAAACCATTCAGACATCCAATTTTCCACTTGTTTGTACATTTTGAAGTGCTGCTCAGAAAGTGCGTGTGCCATCGATAGGAACAAGTGGTAATCTGAAGGAGCAAGGTATGGTGAATATGGCGAGTGGGTTAATACTTCCCAGGCAAGATCTTTTAACATGTCTTTAACTGGTTTTGAAGTGTGTGATGGTGCGTTATCATGAAACAAAATTACTTCGCTGTGTCTTCTGACTCATTCTGGTCATTTTGTGATCAAAGTGTGGTTCAAATTGATAATTTGTTGTCTGTAGCGATCAGTATTAACTGTTTCACCTAGTTTTTGAAGCTCATAGTACACCACACCTTCCTGATCCCACAACATGCA
>NW_006287375.1:666145-680463 GCF_000327345.1 Myotis davidii | reverse complement strand
GTTGACCTGGATCAACCCATGATTTTGTGCATTTGGGATTCTCAAAATAAATTCACTTTTCATTGCCAGTCACAATTTGATGCAAAAGAAGACTTTTTTCGTACCATTGAAACAACATTTGTCTTTCGTTCAGTTGATGTGACACCCATTTTCCTTCCTTTGAAATCTTTCCCATTGCTTGTAAACGATTGGAAATGGCTTTCTGAGCAATGTTTAATCTTTCTGCGAGTTGTTTTTGAGTTTGACATGCATCTTCATCCAATAATGCTTGTAATTCTTGGTCTTCAAACTTTTTCAGTTGACCTGGACATTTTTTGTCTTTCACATCAAACTCATCACTTTTCAAGAATTTAAACCAGTGTTCACAAGTATCTTGAGATGGAGCACATTCCCCATAAGCTTCCCGAAGTATACGATAACTTTTTCTTCAAAATAATGAATTAAAACCACAAATGCTCTCTTTTTGGCATGAAATTTGACATTTTTAAGTGTAAAAATATCTATGATGTTACACCTTCAGCAAAGTTGACATAGAAGTTTTGAAGCTTGCTGTCAATACAACAAAATAGCATACATATCAAATCGCATATATATCAACATATGTGTAACTCCATCTATTGAAAAAAATCCTCATTATTAACTGGTACACCTAGTATTTCCTTGGAAATAAATCTTAAATGCTCTGGCCCTCAATCAATGTGTTTAATAACTTTTTTTACAGATGAATGATATAAAAGAGAAGGTTAAAAATATTCACGGCTATGTGAAAAACATTGAGAATTATATTCAAGATGGGAAAGACGACTATAAGAAGGTAATTTAAAACTTAAATCTTATTTATTTATAGTTTTATTTCTTGTGCTTAAAGAAATTTTCTCCGTCCAACCTCAGAGAGAAAGTGTGGGGGCTGGGGGGTAAGAGATCAATCAAAGGATGTGTATGCAAGCATATTAGCATAACCAATGGACACGGACACTGGGGCGGTGGGGGCTTGTCCTGGGGGCGGGAGTGTGGTGGAGGGGTCAATCGGGGGGAAAGGAGACATATGTAATACTTAATTTAAAAAAATTTTCTTTTTTATAGCAAAAAGAAACTGAACTTAATAAAGTAATAGCTCAACTAAGTGAAAGCGAGAAACACAAAGAAAAGATAAATACCGATATGGGAATCATGAGACAAGATATTGATACACAGAAAGTAAGTCTTCTTTGTGTCTTAATGGTGTCACTTAGACCAGTGGTCGGCAAACTCATTAGTCAACAGAGCCAAATATCAACAGTACAACGATTGAAGTTTCTTTTGAGAGCCAAATTTTTTAAACTTAAACTGTATAGGTAGGTACATTGTTATTAACTTAATTAGAGTACTCCCAAACTGGCCTTTGCTAAACACGTCCTTAATCTGAGGGGTCAAGGTCAACCTCAGTGAATGTACCCCCACTTCTTCTAACGCCACTTCTTCAAAATAGACTCGCCCAGGCCGAAAACCAACTTCTGCACATGGGCCACGAAGTTTCAATCACACTGTACGTGCGCGCCCACACGTGGTATTTTGTGGAAGAGCCACTCTCAAGGGGCCAAAGAGCCGCATGTGACTCGCGAGCCGCGGTTTGCCGACCACTGACTTATACCAATAACATTTTTTAAAACTTTTATGTTCAATAGATCCATATAGTAGAGAATATCAGTTTTTTAAAAATGAAGTTATTTTATGCAGTATTGAAAGCCAATTCCAGTGTTATGTAATACTAGATAAAAGAAAACAGTAGCATAGTCTCTTGTTCCTAATAAGGAAAAAGTACACAGTCTCCCATGGAAGGATAGTCTCCCATGGAAGGATCTTGGAGTGTCACAGCAGCTGCAGTGGTGCGTTAAGTTGCCTTGGCAGCAAAAGGACAGTTACAACCATATCATGGTAGTCACTTTTAACTGCTTATAATGATATCTGTAATAGATAAGTATATATTTATATTATGATTACCAGGAAAACTGATGACAGTTGGGGGAAAAACCCACAAAATAGTGATTTATAGATGGGCAGAGTTGGATATGAACACTAAACATGAGAGAAAAATCCTTCCATGCTTCTCTCCCACCTCCAAATTCATTTTCCCTGGTGACTCTCTGCTGTTATTGTTGGTTAACGAGATATTGCCAAAGATCTGCCTCTCCCTCCCACTTCCCACATGACTGAGTTTATCTCAGCAGCTAGGGTCACTGAAGGAGGAACCTAGCTTCCTCTTTGAGAAGTCTTGACTTTGAACTTGTGATGAGTTTTCTATATTCAGGCTTTTATAGTCCAAACCAACATTGTTTCTACAGGATATTTTTTTCTCTAAATTTCAAAGAATCAACTTATAATGTTTATCTCACAATGTAGTCCATTGTAATCACTGGGAAACCTACTGAAATAATTGTGTTGGCATTGCTGCTGCTGCTAAGTGATTAGGTCTCTTTAAGGACAAAACTGCTTAATAAGAACAGCCAACTTTAAATTTTCAGTTCAATTCAATGTCCATGGAAGTCTCATCAAGTAAATATTTACTATTTTTGTGGCACTTCTTACTGCCTTGTATAATTTATTATTTGTTAGCTTGAAGGTAAAGATCTTATTTGACATACTTAATAGAATCTAGCCCTAGCCAGTTTGGCTCAGTGGCTAGAGCGTCGGCCTGGGGACTGAAGGGTTCCAGGTTCAATTCTGGCCAAGGGCACATGCCTGGGTTGTGGGCTCAATCCCCAGTAGGAGCCGTGCAGGAGGCAGCCAATCAATGATTCTCTCTCATCATTGATGTTTCTCTCTCTCCTTCCCTCTCTGAAATCAATAAAGAAATATATTTTTAAAAAAATAGAATCTAGCCACAACCGGTTTGGCTCAGTGGATAGAGCGTCAGCCTGCAGACTGAAGGGTCCCAGGTTCGATTCCGGTCAAGGGCCTGTACCTGGGTTGCGGGCACATCCCCAGTGGGAGATGTGCAGGAGGCAGCTGATCGATGTTTCTCTGTCATCGATGTTTCTAACTCTCTGTCTCTCTCCCTTCCTCTCTGTAAAAAATCAATAAAATATATTTTAAAAAAATAGAATCTAACAGTATTGACACATAGGACAAAAATACAAGTAGGCAAAAAAAAATTGAGGGGGGACATTAATAGTAGTATTGCTAGCTTGTGATTTTTTTTTTCAATCAAATTTTTTATTGTGGGGTTCCTATGCAAGATGATCCAATGGGGTACAGGTATAAAATATTTAATTAGTTACAGTTGTTATTTCATTGTGTAAATTTCTGTTCTGGTTTATATGTGCAATCCAGGTTAGTCCAGGTTGTAGATTCCTTCACCCTGGCTTATTCTCCCTCTATTGAGTTTAACACGATTCTAAATAAGGCAGAATTAGTACTACCTGCCAGCAGTTGCCTGTTATGAATCACATGTTGGTAACGTGATCATTTTTTAACTGGTTTAATATTTACATTTAGATACAAGAAAGATGGCTGCAGGATAATCTTACGTTAAGAAAAAGAAATGAAGAACTAAAAGAAGTTGAAGAAGAAAGAAAACAACATTTGAAGGAAATGGGTCAAATGCAGGTCTTACAACTGAAAAAGTATGTTTTTTAAAAATAGTCTTTAGTTTAAATAAAGGACTATTATTGAATTTGAAGAATATTTAATATGTGTTTTTTTAAAATGATTTAAGCCTTTAGCCTAAATGTCCCTTGAGACTTATAGGAAGTTTTTATACAAATATATTTCATGGCCTTATGAATTAAGTTACTGAAGAAGTGATATAGAATTTATAGTTACACTGCAGTGGTGGACAGAATTAAAAATGCCAAGTCCCCAGGTTTCTGTTAGCCTGCTTCACAAGATAATGATACCGAATAAAAACAATATATGGCCTATGAACCCTGCCTGGGTCAGAGCTTGTGCAATTTATAATACTGCCAAAGTGATTTGATATTGGAGACCCATTTTAGATGGTCTTAGTTATAATTATACTAGAGGCCTGGTACACGAATTCGTGCATAGATGTGGTCCAGCCAGTCTGCCCCTGTGGGGGCCCATCAGGATGGGCTGGCCAGGGGGAGGGACCGTGCTGGTTGTTTGGCTGGGGGGTTGGGGGTGGGGAGGATTGGGGCCGGGATCAGGCTGGTTAGCTGCCGCAGTATGCGTCATAGCCACCAGTCGTTCTGGTTGTTCCGCCGTTCAGGTCGCTGGGCTTTTACTAGTATATATATATATATAGATGACAGCCAGGCAGATTTGTGTGGTTTTTTTCTTAAGATTGTCCTGATTCTTCTTTCATCTGGTTTTATTGGTACTTACTGTAGTATCTACCTTCCTGGTGCAGCAGCAAAGATTTTGTTCTTGCCTTGTCTGCCTTAGAGTCAGTTGCCTTAAGAATTCTGTAAGAACTCGGTTGATGCTAAGGCATTAGACTGGTATAAATGGCTATACTCACCAAATTGATTTTTTAACGGCCTCAGTTGATTAAATGTAGGTCTCTCATTCAGTCATTCCTTATAGATTTTTCATTTGTTTGACTTTACACAGAAATATGAATCAAAGAATGCTTTAGGTTTTCTAAAGTATATAGTAAACTGAAATTTTAATTTATAAAACACTACAAGTGGTTAACCCTGTTATCGGTTTAGCTGTTTAAAATCTCTTTCCTATAATGAGGAAATCAGACTTTTTAGCTGGAAGAGCTATTCATCTTTAGCTTCTTCATTTTTTATACATTAGGACATTGAGACTCAGGAAAAAAGTTCACAGTAAATTTTGATGAAAGCCAGGAATGTGACTCAGATATCCTCGCTCCCAAGCCTCAGCTCTTTAACGCTATAATGTTAGTGCTCCCGGTTGCAAGTTGGAAAAAATAAAGCTTTTAGAAGAAACTTTTAAATGAAACAATTTATTCTTTGCTACTGAAAGCAAAACCAGATTTTTAAAATATAATTCCTTCTGTGGTTGGTATATAACAATGTTTTTTATATCCATTCAGTCTACTAAGTACAACTGCTCTTTTGCAAACCTTTCTTCAACCAGAACACAACAGAAATAGCAACAAAAGGACTATCAGGCCAATTCTGTAAGGATGTTTATAAACTTGACAGCAGTGCCGGGCACATAAGAGGGTGCTTAATAAGGAACTGTTAAATGAATGAAGATTTTTTAAAATCATATATTAAAAACTGTATTATCTACTAAGTTTGGGTATTTTACTTTTTTTGGTCAGAATTATGCTTGTGTGAGAAGTTTTTTCATAGAGGAATACAAACTTTTTTTTTAGTAGGTGTTACTATAGAAATTAATAGTTTGAAATAAAATTATATTTGTCTTTGACAATGTGAACAAAATTGTGACACCTGTTATTCAATAACTCCTCATTGTACACTCTCAGTTCACAGTCAGAAGTTTGTGAATTTCTAATATTAATCACTAAGAGTGCTTTATTTAGTGTCTAAAAGTCAGGAACTTTCTTATTGCTCGCATGTTATGAGAGTTCTTTATTCAGCACACAAAAATTAACTGTTTAGAAACCTGGATGCTTCAGGAATTTGGAAGTAAGAAAATTTTCTTTTGTACTGAAGCCTTACATAAAAAGCAAGGAAAGACTCTGTTATCATATGCTGACTGCTAAGAAGAATGATAAATGATATTTCTCTCTAAAGAGATCTGGCTTTTCCACTTCAAGCTGCCAAAAGCTAAAAATGGTCCTCATTTGTCATTTTTCCCTTTCATAGTGAACATCAGAACTTGGGAGAAAAAATAGAAAATATAAAAAGAAGTCACAGTTTGGCAATAGGGCGACAGAAGGGTTATGAGGAAGAAATTATTCACTTTAAGAAAGAACTTCGATCACCTCAGTTTCGAGATGCCGAAGAAAAGTATAGAGAAATGATGATTGTTATGAGAACAACAGAGCTTGTGAACAAGGATCTGGACATTTATTATAAGACCCTTGACCAGTAAGTATTGAATTGGGAATTTGGTCCCCATTGTAGTGAATATCAACTAGCATATTTTAGTCGTATCTCCCTCTTTTTAATTATATGTCATACATGCCAAAGAACGGAAAATACATATATTTATGTGTATACAACAAATACTGAAGTTATAAAGGTAAGTTATAAAGCATATTAATACTAAGGAGTGGTCATGATACCCCTCCTCACACACACCCAATCCAAGAACTCTACCATTGTCACTAACTGGCATCCTCTCAAATGCTCCTCTTTATCTCGGCCTCTGTCATCCCCACTCCCTGTAACCATTGGCACAGATTTTTGTTGTATATGCTTTAAAAAAAAATAATTTTATCATATGCATGTAATTTGAGCTTAAAAATATATTCTGTGTACTCTTCTAGGATTTGCTTTTTTAAAATTTTGTTTTGCTTTTGTTGCTTAGAGCTGTCGTTCATTCATCTTCACTGATATATAGAATTCTATTGTGGGAATAGACCACTATGTATCCATTCTTCTGTAGATGGACATTCAGTTGTTTCCGGGTCTTCACTGATATCACCCTTCCTTATTATGTGTTCTGGAGCAGAGGTGTAAGAGATTCCTTAGAGCAGTGGTCAGCAAACTGTGGTTCGCAAGCCACATGCGGCTCTTTGGCCCCTTGAGTGTGGCTCTTCCACAAAATGCCACGTGCGGGTGCACACGTACAGTGCAATTGAAACTTTGTGGCCCTTCGTGGCCCATGCACAGAAGTCGGTATTTTGTGGAAGAGCCACACTTAAAGGGCCAAAGAGCCGCATGTGGCTCGCAAGCCGCAGTTTGCTGAGCCACAGTTTGCCAACCACTGCCCTAGAGTATATGTGGGGTAAAGTTTCTGGGTTGCAGGATATGCTCAATTTTACAAAATAATGTTAAGTTTTTTGCCAAAGTTTTTTCACTAATTTGCACCACTAGCAGAATATAAGGATTTTTTTAAACACATTTTCTGACATTGGTTTTTTTCAGTTTCTTAATTTTTGCCAATCTGAGTTTAAAATGTTAAATCATTGTGGTCTTCATCTGCAGTCCCCTGATTTCTAATATTGCTGAACATCTTTTTCATGTTTGACCATTTTGCTTCCTCTTTGAAATGTTTGTGTCTTCTACCTATATTTAATGTATTCTTAGTTTTGGGTTTTTTTTCCTTACTCCTCACATAAGGATATGTTTATTGAATTTAGAGAGAGAGGAAGGAAGAGAGAAACATTTCGTGGCCTCTCGTATGCTCCCCACTTGGGGCTCAAACCCACAGCCTAGGTATGCACCCTGATCAGGAATCGAACCCGCAACCTTTTGGTATATGGGACGACGCTTCAACCAATTAGGTCATCCAGCCAGGGCTTTCAGTCATCTAATTGATTTGAAGGTGTTCTTTATCTCTGCATTTTAATTACTTTTAAGTTATATGTATTAAAATATTTTTTTCGAACTTTTCATGTTTATCTTTTCACTTTCTTATAGTGTCTTCTAGTGGACAGATTTGATTTTAGGATCATTGAATTTACCAATCTTTTCTTTTTGGGTTAGCTCTTGTTTTGTCTTGTTTAAGAAATCCTTCCCTACTTTTGTGTGTCCTTCTAAAAGTTTTAAAGTTTGTCTTTTCACATTTAAGTACATTTAAGTATATAATCCTAAATGGAACTTTATGTACAGCATCAGGTAGGACTCCAGTATCACTTTTCCCCTTGTGGCTAAGCAGTCGTCTTGGCTCTGTGTAGTGAGGAGCCTGTCCTTTTCTTAATGATCTGCACTGTCACTTACGTCACACATCAGAATTCCATATGTGTATGGGTCACTTCTGGGTTTTCCATCTGTTTCATTGGTCATTTTATCTATCTCTGTGCCATTGCCTAAACTGCCTTATTTCCTACATCTGCATAATATATTCAGCATATAACAGAATTTGTTATTTTTTCTTTATTGATTAAGGTATTACATGTGTCCTTATCCCCCCATCCTCAACCCCCCCAGAATTTTTTATTCAGTCTGACCATCTTGTTCTTTTCACTAGTGAATTTAGTTCTTTCAATTCACAAATTTGTTTCTGTCTTTTTTTTTTTTCTCTACTTTCTGCCTTCTGTGGAATTTTTATTTCTCTTTTCCCTTCTTTGGGTTGTAAATGATATATTCCACTTTAGTTATTTAGGTGTTTACCTTTAAATTTTTAACATGCATATTTTAAAATCAGATACATTGATTCTTAAAGTGTTTCTGGAGCAGCATTATGAGTATCATCTTGGAACTTATTAGATAGGAAGGAGGGGTGGGGACTCAGTCGCACACCTATAGAGTGGAGATTAACAAAGATAGCTCAGCTTCCAAGGTCCTCCCTGAGGAGTGGGATACGAAAATGTGGAGAAAAAGAAATCCTCCTGCCTTTTAGGTGGGATTGCAAATTGGTGCAGCCACTGTAGAAAACAGTATGGAGGTTCCTCACTAAATTAAAAATAGAGCTACCTGTGACCCAGCAGTCCCACTTCTGGGTATTTATCTGAAGAAATCCAAAACACCAGTTTGAAAAGATACATTCACCCCTAGGTATCTATGAATAGATGAATGGATAAAGAGGATGTGGTACATATATACAGTGGAATATTACCTTGCCGTAAAAATGAATGAAAACTTGTATTTGCAACAACAGGGATGGACCTTGAGGGTATTATGCTAGTGAAATAAGTCAGAGAAAGATAAATACCATATGATTTCATTTCTGTGTGGAATCTAAAAAGACAAAACAAAAAGCAAACTCATAAATACAGAGAATAAACTGATAGTTGTCAGATGGGAAGGGATGGGAGAGATGGGTGAGAAAGATGAAGGGAGATTAAGAATGTAATGACTAAGCCCTGTGTTGTCCAGTGGTTAGAGCCTTGGCCTGCACACCGAAGGGTCACAGGTTTGATTTCCAGTCCAGGGTATGTACCTGGGTCGTAGATTCGATCCCCACACCCAGTTGGGGCATGTGCAGGAGGCAACCAATTAATGTATCTCACATCGATGTCTCTCTCCTTCCCTCCCTCCCTTCTCTCTCTAAAAAAAAAAATTAATGGAAAAAGTATATCCTGATGGGAATTAACAACAAAAGAATGTAATGACCAATTGGATTAATGACCAGTAATACATTTAAAATGGGTAAAAGACACAAATGTTTCAAAGAGGAAACAAAATAATCAAACACGAAAAGATGTTCGGCAGCATTGGAAATCAGGGATTGCAAGTGAAGATAACAAACTGCCACTTATAAAAGTAATCATGAGGTACATAAATCATAAGGTATATAAATGTCTAATTACTATTTTGTATACCTGACACTCATATAATATTGTGTCAATATTACATAATCTTAAATAAAATTTTAAGATTTTAAAATTTATTTAAATAAAATTTTTAAAAATCAAAAACTCACTGAAATTTAAGAAACAAAAAAAGCAACCCAACCCTTGAATTTGACAAAATGGAGGTTGTTAATGATTTTGAGGTGCAATCTTAGTGGCTTGGTTGGAACTAAAGCCTTGAAGTTGGATGAGGAAAGGATGTTTGGTAAGAAATGGAGACAGCGAATATAGATACTTCTTACAAAAAGTTCTTCTGTGAAGGGGAGCAAAACAATGGGGTGATAGCTTGAAGGGTGCATTTAGGTAGAAAGGTTTGGTTTTAAATTTTACTTGCACATATTCTACTATTAGGTAGCTCCTCTACTTAGTACACTGACTGCAGACCTGGTTTCATGTGTACTGACTGAATAGAACACTACTGCTAGGCACCTCCAGCTGTTCCTGCAGACCCAGAGAGCCAGTGGTAGCCACAAGAAGAGGAATGTCCTCAGAAATGCACATGTTCATTCCCAAATCCCTCTTCTGTCTTCTTGTCAGGGAAAATGGAGATATCATATTCTGTCCCTCCTGCAAACAGTCCAACAGGGGAGACCATGGTAGGTGCCCCATAGTCTATGTTTGACCTGGGCCTTTAATAATGAAGGAAGGACATTTCAGTAGAGAAAAAAATCACAGAGGCATCACGTAGCCAAGCGATGGGGGTGAGAGGGTTTGGTGTGGCCAATCAGCAGTTTCTGGGGGTAGGGAGGTACGGGGCTTTCCAGCAATTTGGGCTTACTAAAGGAACAAATCCAAACTGAGGTCTTTATCTGGTAATCAGATGGATTCTACTAAGTGAGAGGAAAAGAATTGGTACAAATTTCCCCAAAATTGAGTCTGTGGGCTGGTGCTTGCAAACAGTGGCCTTCTTAAGGTTTATACTCTAAGCCTTAAATTTGTCTTCTCACCTAGAAGAAAGTGAGGTCCAAAATTTCCCTCATTGTTTCACCTCTTAGAATGAAGCATGCAGTCAGTGTAGTTGTTGCATTTAGCTGTCTATTTAAGGTAACACAGGAAATTAGCAATGCATTTTCAAGAAAAGCTGATTACCATCTGTTATTAGTAATCATCTAAAAACATCACTAATTGTAAGCATTGCCAATGGTCTGAGAGACTTGCACTGGCTGAGAAGAGGGAAAACATTCATCATTTAGAATGTATTGCTCCTTGTCCCTTAGTAGAATATATCAATTAGAATTAAATGATTTTAGAATATGTTCAACCTTATACCAATCTTACACTGTCATTCTTCCCCAAACGTGGAAGGTTGCATATTCTGCTGAGATTCTGTGGAAACATGTAACTTTTACAGTTTTGTATCCAAGGTAACCAACTCTCTGTGAATCTGTTGAGAGTCTGGCTACTTGAATGCATGGAGGGCTTAGGGCTCATTTTTCAACCAATATTCTTGTCTTCACTGTGGTTGCAGCAGTTTTACAGCACTGGGTCCCTCCAGCATCGAGCCAAAATCAAAAGATAACCAGAGACTTTTCACACTCACTGCAGTTTTTTTTTAAACCAAATGTTTATCTTGTGATAATGGTTGAACCCTTGCTTGAATTTTAAAAGCTGTTTTGTTTTGTGGTGTGTTTTTTGAGAGTCTGGCTAAAGGAAATTAGTTCAGTAGTTTTAAGAATGTAATAGTCTTAAGGGTTTTATCTAGAAAAAGTGGCCTTTTTTCTTTTAAATGTGCAACTTAAGTTTGGCAAATTAGGGATTTTGAGTTTAGCTCGGTAATGAAAATCATTATTAGTTTGGAACATGGTACCATTTCCTCTGTATGAGAGGGTTTCCACTCGCTTAAATGTTGGGGGACAGGAAGTTCTCACGCTGCTAAGTATCAGGGCAGCAGAGAAGAGTATTCAATGTAATCATGAATAACAATGATCATAGCCAATTTCTTAGCAAACTATATATCTCAAAGTTTGGTACAATTTTAAATACAAGGATAAAGACAATATTGTTAGAAAACATCCTTTGTTGAATATAATCTTTTCTACTTTTTTCCAACTTTATTTTCATTAACTTAGTTTTTCATACTTCTGAACTAACTTTTTTTTATTAGTAAGGCATATTTGTATTTGGCCCTTTTAATCAATACTCAATAAAATAGCTTGAGACAATGGGGAAATTCAGTTCAAGATTTGCCATTTTATGTGCATTAGTTCAAATTTTGCCAAAATGGTAGCTAACCTTCCTTAGTACCTGGAGATGCTTTAAATAATGAAAGAAGCAGGACCTAGAAGGTCTTTTCCTGGCAGGTAAGGTTTTGGACTATTTAGATGATATTTTTCCAACCCCTTAGATACCTGCTCTCTAATTACTCCGTATCAGACATTCAGATCTTTGCTAATGGTTAAGTCCTGATTTAAAACGTGGCCTCAGAACGGCAACAAAAACCTTGAACTATGGTCCTGGGGAGGCCTAATATGCTTCACTTGTGCCATCAAACTAGAACGTATGTATACTTAGGAAGAAGATAATTTAGAACTTACAGAGCTTTTCACTAAATGTCCAAGTGTGGGAGGCAGTTGGACAGCTTAGAACAAAAAGGAAAGTCATCTCATTGCCGGGGCAGAAGGCCTGGTGCAAAGAGGTACTAAAGGGCAGTGTAGTCAGCCTAACGTTTACAGGAGATACTCATAAAGAAGGAAGAGGGACATGGATAGAAACAGCTGCACCAGTTACATTGGCTCCTATTTCTATTTTTCTGTCTTTTTAAAAAAATATTTTATTGATTTTTTTTACAGAGAGGAAGGGAGAGGGATAGAGAGTTAGAAACGTCGATGAGAGAGAAACATCGACCAGCTGCCTCCTGCACACTCCCTACTGGGGATGTACCCGCAACCAAGATACATGCCCTTGACCGGAATCGAACCTGCGACCCTTGAGTCCACAGGTTGACACTCTATCCACTGAGCCAAACCGGTTAGGGCTCTGTCTTTTTTTTTTTTTTTTTTTAAGTAGACTTCATTTAGAGCAGTTTTAGGTTCACCACAAAATTGAGCAGAAAATACAGAGATTTCCCATATACCTCCCCCAACCTAATAACCAAAGCCTCTCCCACCATCAGCAGCCTTCACTAGAGTGGAACAGTTGAACCTACACTGACATGTCATAATCCCCCAAAGTCCATCGTTTACATTAGGGTTCACTCTTGTTGTAATACATCCTATGGGTTTGGACAAATGTATAATGATATGTATCTACCATTATGGTATCATATAGAATTGTTTCACTGGCGCATGGCTTTTTGTCTTTCTGGCCTTATGCTGTCCCATGCCTTCTTTCAAACAGGAAATTAGTAGGCCCTTGTCATTTGTGAGGATCATATCCTAAGACTTTCATTGATCACCAAAATTATTACTACTCTAAAGCTATCATTTGTCCTCATAATATGACATAGATTGTTACTGAAAATTTAAAGGAAATCTTTCAGATTAAATATAGGACCAAATAATTTATAGACCACCATATTCTTAGCTCTTAGACCTTTCCATTCTCTTGTGGGAACCAGTTTTCACAAAATGTACCACTTCATGTGAGTTAGTATTTGCATATAACCAAATGATATGTACACCAGGCACATGGTGGGGCTGATGCAACTAACCAGATGACCACTTACCCACAACAGTTTCCAGCCCATGAAATTCATACCTTTGCCTCAGCAGAATGATTGTTTACTTGAGGTCATGGGCCTTCAAGGTCAATCTTAAATGATAATTATAAAGTCCAGGTGCATAAAGGTGTGTGTAGCTCATCTCTGGGCCTGTATTTGTTTTTTTTTGTTTGTTTTTAAATATATTTTATTGAGTTTTTACAGAGAGGAAAGGAGAGAGATAGAGAGTCAGAAACATCGATGAGAGAGCAACATCGACCAGCCGCCTCCTGCACACTCCCCACTGGGGGCGTGCCCGCAACCAAGGTACATGCCCTTGACCGGAATTGAACCCGGGACCCCTCAGTCCACAGGCCGACGCTCTATCCACCGAGCCAGACCGGTTTTGGCTGGGCCTGTATTTGTTGATCAGCAGTCCACCCTCACCCAGTCCTGTGTCAGAGCTGCTTTTCTTGCACAGCCCCCTCTTACGTCAGACCCTCCTTACTCTTATCTATATTATTGTCATTTTCCCTCACTTCTTTGTCCCTCCTACCCTCCCCCCACCCCGATATACTTTCACCTGGCTAATTTTCCTAAAGGTAGTTGTCTCTATTCCCTGCTAATTTTAGGACAGACTTCCACACCTGGCCTTTCCCATTTCATCTCTCAATACTCACTGTGATCTAAGCAAACTGAACATTCCTTAGGACACCTCAGATTTTCCCATGCTATTTCTCTTCCTTGGAACGTTATCTTGATGCCCTTCCCAAGCAGATGTAATTTTTCCTTCCTGTGTATTCCATAATATTTTGTACAACTTATATGAGTTAACCCATTCAGCCTTATATTATAGATATTTATGCTTCCCGGTACTCACTCCATTACTATCCAAATCACAGAACATGGTTCACATTAGACTTAGGTTTATTTCCATGACAATGTCTAACATTTATTCAGCACTTACGTATTAGTACGTTGGTGACATGTTTTTATTTCCCTCACAGTGCTTTTCTAAGTATGTTTATACAAATAGATCTTTTTTGTTTTTATGTGAATAGTATCACACTATTGGCTTTTTCTGTTGGCTTTTTCTTACACTTAACATGTAATGAAAATATTTTATGTTCATATATGTAAGTACTTCATTTATAATGGCTGCATACTATTCTATAAAATGGATGTTGCCTACTTTATTTAACCACAGATGGACATATTAGGAAGTTTTTAAATAATTGCTACTACAGATAGTGCTACAATGCATGTCTTTGCACACTTGTACAGATACACTAGGAAGATAACTTCTTAGAAACAGAGTTAATGGGTCAGAGGGTATCTACA
>NW_006287375.1:654346-665018 GCF_000327345.1 Myotis davidii | reverse complement strand
TCTGGAGCTCAGAGTCTGCGACTCCCTCCCGATTGAAAACGCCAACCGCGCACTCCGCACCTCAGAATTTGACTTCAGCACTGCGCCTCCTCTGAGTGTCCGAATGCGTTACTCTTTCCTCCTAGTTGTAGGACTTCCACTCAGCCAGCGTTCCTGTGGTTCTGGATGATGTCCCTTCCGTCTTTTAGTTTCACTTTTGAAATGGTTGTTCGAGGCGGCAAACTCCGGCGTTAACCTATGCCGCCATCTTGGTTCTCCTCTGCGTCTGAGTTCTTAGCGACTCGCCCGGATCTGGGGCTCAGAGTCTGAAGCTCCCTCCCGATTGTAAACAACAACCGCGCCCTCCACACCGCCAGCCCGTTCCAGGCGCGCACTCGTACCTGAGAATTTCACTTCAGCACTGCGCCTCCTCTGAGTCTGGGTTATTCTCTTTACTCCTAGTTGTAGAATTTCCACTCAGCCAGCCCTCCTGTGTTTCTGGATGGCGTCCGTTGCCTGTTTCAGGTGTAATTTGAATTGGTTGTTCGAAGCAGCAAACTCCGGCGTTAACCTATGCTGCCATCTTGGTTCTCCGGGTATCTACATTTTTAAGTTGTTATTGCCAGATTGCCTTCCAAACACATTTACAAAATTTGTATTCACCAAAAGTGTATGAAAGTACCCATTTCTCTATGTCTTCATATCATTACCCTTTCTAATTTTTGCCAGTCTGTTACACACACAAAAAAATGCTCACTTTATTTTACATTTCCCTATTTATTAGTGAGGTTAAACACTTTTTACATATGTTGGCTATTTGTATTTCTTCTCCAAGAATTGCCTATTCATATCTTTTTACCAGTTTTTCTATTAGATTGTCTTTTTCTCAATGATTTGTACCACTTTTTAAATATATATTCTGGATATTAATCCTTTTCATATACATTGCAAGTTAGTTATTCCTAGTTTGTCATTGTCCTTTAACTTTACAGTATTGTTTGTGACTTTTAATTTCTAGGTAAGCAAATCTTTAGTCTTTCTTTATGGCTTTTGGATTAGAAGGGCCTCCCCAATCTTAAAATTATAAAAATGTTTTCAGAAGAATTATATTTGAGGTTTGTTAAAGGGCAGTAATATAAGTTTAAGTTTTTCCTTTCTCCAACACTACTGAAAGCTTTCCTACTGATTTAAAATGTCATTTATAAAATTAAAGTTCTGCAAGTATTTGGTTTCATTTCTTTTCCTGTCCTACTGTGATTTATTATTTTGCATTATTCTTTTGAAATAAGAACTTTAGAGTCACCTTATGGATTTAATTTTAAAAATGTTTTAATCTTTTGGGAGTTATGTTCGGATTGCATTTGCTTTATGGATCACTGAGGAGAGGAGACATCTTTGCAGTATTGAATCTCCCATTTTGGACTCTATAGTATGTCTCTTCTATTTAGTCAGTTCCTTTGTCCTATTGTAAAGTTCTATAGCTTTCCATTTAGAGCATGTACCGTTTTGTTAGATTTTTTCCTACGTATTTATTTCATAATTTTAATTGCCACTGTGATTAGGATCCTTTTTTTCTATTGTTTTCTATTGGATTTTGCTACTAGATAATAAAACTATTAATTTTATTTCTGACCATTGTATTAGTCTTAATAGCTTTACAGTTGATTTCTTAGATTTTCTGAGTGCACAGTTATATCACTTGCAGAAACAATGACATGTTTTGGGCTGCTGCTTCCTCTTCATTATCTTCCTGAATTGTTAGGGATATCTCTAGGATATTATTTTAGGGTAGCCATAATAAGAGGCATCTTTTTCTTGATGCAGTTTTTAGCAGTAACACTTCTGTATATTTCGACATTAATTGAATGCTGCTGTGGATATCTGATCAAGTCATTTTGTCAAATTAAGAAAATTTTCTATTTTTTACTGAGGATTTTTATCAAAACTCAGTGTTACAACAAGTACTTTTTGGACATCTATTGAGATGATTTTATTCCTTATAATCCATTAATACAATGATCAATTTTTTTTTTCTGTTGTACTATTCTTGGGATAAATACTACTTGGTCCTGATATATTCTTTTTAATACCTCACTACTAAATGATCTTATATAGGCTTATGCATTTTTTTTCCTCTTTCTACTTGTATTTCTTTCTTAAAAAATGTTTTTATTGATTGCAGAGAGGAAGGGAGAGAGAATAGAAACATCAATGATGAGAGAAAAACATTGATCAGCTGCCTCCTGCACACCCCCTACTGGGGATTGAGCCCACAATCTGGGCATGTGCCCTGACCAGGAATTAAACCATGAATCCTAGTTCATGGGTCAACAACCACTGAGCAACACAGGCCAGGCTCTACTTATATTTCTTTTTGCTATGTAATATTTTGCCGGGAGCCGGTCCATCCTTGCTGTTTCAAGGGACCTGGCATATATGGCATACTGTTCTTAATATGTTTGCTCACCTTCTTGGCACTATGTGTTTTAACCAAGGTCACCTCTCTGAGAAAGGTTGTTTCCCCAGGTAGGGATTTTCCCCTGAAGTTAAGGAGGGAATAAAACCCCTTAACTAAGAGCCAGGCGGGTAATTAATCACTTTAACTACGAACAATCATGCTTAAGCTACATAATCTTTACTCCCTGGAATGGAGATAAGAAACGCCCTAACCTTTGGAATAGAGATTGATAGGACTGGAATCAACTGGTATAAATACAGCTGTAACAAGACAACAGGATACAGAACCTAGACACAGAACATGGCAAAAGATCCTGGACAGAACCTGGCTGGAGATCCTAACCAGAACTTGGCAGGAGATCCTGGCTAGAGAACCCAACTATGCTGATCAACTGAATGCTGCCTCCATGTCCTTCCTTCTTCACCAACTCCGTCCACACCTTTGGGAACCCCTGGACCTGCTGGGGTTGGACCCCAGCAATATTTCATATACTTGAGAGTTTTAAGCGTACCAATGTACCTTGAAGAATGGAGAACATTTAGTCATAAAACTAGCTGAGCTTGGTGGCTTCAAGGATGGCATTTTGACTGCCTTTTAAAATTTTTAATTACCATATTCAAGGGCTGTTAATAGTCTACCCACTTTTCTCTGATTCTGATGAAGTTACTGACTTCATCTTCTTAATAGGAAAATGGGGATAACCAAACCTAACTCTCCCAGTATTATAAGGATTAAATGAAATAATATGATTAAGCATATTTGTGCCTTCCATAAGTTAATGCTCCTCAATAGTAACCACTATTATTATTGTTATTCCCTCAAGTGAGGTTAAACTCAAGACTAGACAGAAGGGACACGGCCAGGTAGCCTCAGCTGTGTCTGGCACAGCCCTGGGGTGAGTAGGTCTTTCTCGCAGTGCTCTCTCCAGCACACTACCCACGGGCAGATGCACCTTCGCGGGCACAGGGGGCACCGTGGGCCCCCTGCCTCAGCTGGAGCTTGTGCTCTACTTTGGGAATGTTTATTTATGGAAGATTTTTAACTTGAATGGAAAGATGACTTTTTTAAAAAGTCATTTGAAAAGTCAGGATAGTAATATATAAAACTATGGCTTACAACCTGGGCCAGGTGTTTCAGCAGGTTGGGCCTTGTTTCATACACCAAATAGGCTGTGGGTTTGATTCCAGGCCAGTGCACATACCTAGGTTGCGGGTTCAATCCCCAGTCTGGGTGCATTTGTGAGGCAGCCAATCAATGTCTCTCACATTGATGTTTCTCTCCCTCTCCCTTTCTCTCTAAAATCAATTAAAAAACACACATATCCTCAGGTGAGGATTAATTAAAAAACAAAAAACTGTGGATTACATGATTGATCTCAAGAACATTCTCTGAGGGGGTGTGTGTGTGTGTGTGTGTTTTATAGCAAATATTTAGACATTTTGTCTCCATCCTTTGTCTTATTTTTTTGTTAATCCTCACCCCAAGGATATTTTTTTCTATTGATTTTTTGAGAGTGGAAGGGAGGAAGGGGATAGGGGGAGGGAGAGAGAAACATCGATGTGAGAGAGATACATCAATTGGTTGCCTCCCACACACACCCACAGTTGGGGCCAGGGATCAAACCTGCAACCCAGATACGTGCCCTTGACCAGAAATCAAACCCAAGACCCTTTGGCACATGGGCCAATACTCTAACCACCTGGCCACACTGACCAGGGCTGCCTCCGTCCTTTTAAAGGAGTATAAAATGTTAGCCTGAGACAGATGTATAAAGTAGAATACGGAGACTGGCATGCTCATCATCAAGCAGAATATGGTTTTTTCCAGTCAATTACTTCAAAATCCTTCATCTGATACTTCAAATGTATTTATGTTGAGTCATTTCTTTCTCTTTGGCTAGTGAACCAGAAGATCATGAAGTGATTATGAAGAGGCAGAAGCATTACGTTCAGTTTCTTTTTGTGTGTATCAGATAAGAGGCTGCAAATGGAAGTGAGGCGCCTCACATCCTCTGTGTGGCGGTGGCACCGAAGTCTGCCTGTGTGTCACTAGGGCAGCACTTATAGTTCATAGGCCTCCACAGAACCCAGCGCTTTTTGGTGAAAGGTGACAATAGTAAGAACAACATTAGATTTTGAAGGCTACTTCTGTTTTGACAAACATTTCTTCTTTTTAGTGTTCAGAAACTGCTAGTTTTTTAAGAGTGTTGAGAGGGGACGGAAGGGGTGTACCTATTAGTAGGATTTCTGAATCTTTGGCTAGGAAGGGAGAATAAAAGTTTTGAGGTTCAGCTCAGTTTAAGCCTCTAAATGGCCCTTTCTGTACCAAAGCTTCTAATAGATAAAAAGCTCACGGATCTGAGGAATAAAAGCAGCCCAAGAGACTGACTCTTGGTAAACCTTATTAAAGAGGAAAACAACAGCATTTGCAGAGATTTGCCTATTTCCCCATAGAGCAAGGGACCCTGTACACCTCCCTCCCCTCTTGACTCTCTTCCATTCAGCAGGTCTTCTTGTAACTGGTGGCCATCAGTGGAAACAGTCCTTCCAATAAGCCTAAGAAAGAGTCTACTAAAAAACTGTTTTCTGAAATGTTCACAACATTTGCGGTTGTATTTAAGGGAGTGTTTGTCATATCATACAGAGTAAAAATAGAGAAGGTAGGGACCCTGGAGCTCTGGAAATATGACGGCACTACTCATTATTAGCCAAGCAGCAAGATCTTGGTCCTGATTATTTTTTCTAGCTCTTACTATATCCTACTTTTATCACTGAAATATCCAGGGAAGTTACTTCATGATATTGTTATGATGTTACTTACATTATTATTATACACATTATTAATATATTTCACACTTTAATGCTACTGTTACATGTAATAATACGTTACCATATTATTATTCTATTAAAAGTACTACTGGCTTTTTTTCCAGAGCAATAATGAAATTCCACAGTATGAAAATGGAAGAAATCAATAAGATCATCCGTGACCTCTGGCGCAGCACCTATCGTGGACAAGGTATCGCCGGTGTCACCAGCTCCTCCCAAAGCCCTGTCCCCGCTCCCACCGCGCGACTTCTCATCCATCGCGCCGCGTCCCCTCCTGGGCCCTTGCTGAGTATCTCTCTGATGTGTTCTAAGAATTCTTATCTTGACAACATCTTGTAGCAAGAAGAAGTGCAGAGGTTTCTATTCCAGAGCCTGGTAGGCCTTACATATTTGGCTACGATGCACATTATATTTAGCTGATGACATAATAGATTCTGTTGAGTGTCGATAGGGATAAGCCGAAATGTGATAAGAAGAAACCGTCAGGAGGAAACTCTTAGTAGAGTAGAACTAAGAAAGGCAGCGCTGAGAAGGGGTTGGGGTCTCTGGGTTGCTTCTAGCCAGGAATCCGCGGGAACACTCTCAGCCAGAGGAAAGGTTCCAGACAAGCCAGGGTTTCCCCTGTGGTGTCTGCCTCACACTGTACTCCTGGGCTTATTTGATAATGTTGGCAAATGACAAAGGGTACAGAGTGTAGGTTCCTCTGAAATCTTCTTCCTTCTGTGTCAGATATTGAATATATAGAAATTCGGTCTGATGCCGATGAAAACGTATCAGCTTCTGATAAACGGCGGAATTACAACTACCGTGTGGTGATGCTAAAGGGTGACACGGCCTTGGATATGCGAGGACGATGCAGTGCTGGACAAAAGGCAGGTACCCAGAACCTAGGGGCCACCTTCACCCAGAGAATCGACAGAGAAACAAATGTCAGTGCGGTGGAAGCCTCCAAGGCCACCCGGGAAAGGTGGAAGCTCCCACCATGCTCCTGGCTGCCACATTCAGGGTCAGGATCTGCTGCCCTCATACACTCCCCCACTTCTAACCAGCATTTCCTGCAGCATCACATAAATTGGGCTTTTAGAAGAAGGGCCTGAACCATTCTCACAGGATAGGCTCAATATAAAACAAGGAGCTGAAGACCATTCATTGTTCTACAGCCTTCCTTATGAGAATAAGTTACTGTGTCATTGATTGCAAGACACACCATTTATGTGCCACTAAGAAAGAAAAAAGGCAGTTGTAATTATAAGATGCATCCTGATTTGAGAGAAGTCAAGTGGGAGGGGGAGGTGTGTTTTAGTCAGTGACAGGCAGTATTAGTAAACTAGATCCTAGGTTGAGCCAGATGAGGTGTTATAATAGACTAGAGGCCCAGTGCACAAAATCCGTGCCTCACAGCCCTGGCTTCATCTGGAAGGTCGTTCGGCTGTCCAGCCTAATTAGCATATTATGCTATTATTATTATAGATGAGCCTCTCACTGAGAAAGCAGCCTCCTTATAGGTCCGAGTCTCCCAACACCACCCAAATACACACACACACACACACACAGCTGCTGGGCAGGGCACCTGGTGCCACGTGAGGCTCTGGGAGGACAGCCTAGGTTGGGTATGGAGCACAGAGCAAATCAGAGGGAAGGTGATTTACAGTGAGGACAGTGGGGCCTGCGTCCTGGGGAACAGGCTGGGTCTTCCCTGCACACAGGCTGGTACCCCAGACGCCAAAGATTCCTCCTTTCAGATTAGAAGCAAGAGATTATATTATGACATCTCTTTACCCTTGGTTTTCTTAACAAATTTTTAAAATTCTAGAAGTAGATGCTCATGTTACCCAAGTTATTTTTGTAGTTTTAAATTTTGACCTCAAGACACTCCATTCATGTATGTATTTTGTTGTCAGCCCAGACAGCTATGCTAGTTTAAGGCATCTGCAGATTATCATAATCGTAGTCTGCAAAAAACGACAAATTTGTGATCTATAATCAGTATCACCTACTTGCTTTGGTGATTTTCAGTGGTAGTTATAGATGGAAAAATATAGTTTAAAACATGTCTCTTTGGATCAAAAATAGTTTCTGAATAAAAGTAGATTTCCTGTAACTACTATAAATTAGAAAAATTCATTTGTAGTGATTGGGGGAGAAGGCAGAGAAATGGTTTGGTAGAGGTGGGCCAGGACCTCATTAGACCCCACTCTGAGGAGTGGGGGGGAGGTGGCAGCAGGGGTTCAGACACAGAGGAAGAGGTGTCTGTCCAAAGGGCCAAGCGCTCCATCAAAGAGACTGTCAGCTGCTCTAGAATCACGAACTCACTGACTCTCCTTCACTCACATGTTCGAGGGGAGGGGGACTTCCAGCTCACACACAGGTGGTCAGCCTTCCTGAAGCGCCGGCACCCTTGTTGGTGTGCCTGTGCCCTCAGATGGTTTCAGCGGGGCGTGGGGGGTTTCTATTAGGTTTCTGTTAGCCATGGGAGTGCCTCGGTTTGGGTTGTTTGGATTTCCTACGGGTAAGGTTAAATAACGCTGTATTTCTGTACTCCTGGTATTTTGGCCCAGGAATTCATTCATTCTGTCTCACCATGCACGAACATATTTGTGTGGGTGAGAGCATTTGTAGGTTAGGTGCCTCTTAGACAACAGAACAGAGAGATGTAAGGAAGAGATAAAACGTCTCTGAGGCTCTGGGAAATGTAATGTGTCCAGGTTTCCTGATAAATATCAGGAAAATAAAATAGGTTGTGAATTTTAAGGTTGTTAATCTTATACCAGTTATTAAAATTATTAGTTAATACTAAATGACAATGCATTTCTGATTCAGGTCTGTGATTTCAAGTTTTGTTATAGCTGATGTGATTGGGGCAGGGGGTCAGCATTGCTCTTAGCATTTTATTTCATTGCACGTGATACGCTGAGGTCGTACACGTGATGGCTCACTTTCTAGAAGGGCACGTCTGGTCACATTGCCAGGCCCTCCCAAGCAGAAGAGCAGCGATTTTCCTAGGTCAGTGGCCCTGTGACCTTCCCCGTGTAGAGACCCAGGTCTGCACACTTTCCCAGGTGGATGAGAAAATGGTCTGTGCGGCAGCTCAGCTTTGGTGCTTTTTCCAGGTGTTAGCCTCCCTCATCATCCGCCTGGCCCTGGCTGAAACCTTCTGTTTGAACTGCGGCATCCTTGCCTTGGATGAGCCAACAACGAATCTTGACCGAGAAAACATTGAATCTCTTGCACATTCGCTGGTTGAGTAAGTTTCTCAAGTTTAAAGTAAGATTAAGAGAGCTCCATGGTGAAACCCCTCTAGATGTGTCTTCCTCGGGGAAGCTGGTTGGCTTTACCTTTTGATAGTAATTTATCAGATTTTTAAAAATGAACTAGATGGTGACCACCAGCAGCACACACCCTGCACCTCCCCATGTGTTCATGGGGAAACTGTGGTGAGTTTGCTGGTTTGGTTTGGCTTTCCTGTAAACCCACCGGAGGGGCCCACATGTTGTGTACAGGAGTTACCATGACTTGTAAAACATTCTGGGTGATCACGGTGGTTTTGGACTGTCTCCCCAGCTTTCCACATGCGTCAGACTCTATGAGGAGTGACAGTTCTTATTCAAAAGTAGATTAGTGGTTAAGTGGAATCCAGGAAGGTAAAGTTGCACACACCTTGCAGCACGGTCACCTGTGGGAGACCCCTAGCAGACATGTTTCCTGTCTGACAGCCAGAGGGAGAATTGAGCAACCCCGGAGCCACCTCCCAGGAGACCTGTGTGACCAGCAAGTAAGGGCTAGTGCTTTTGAACCTAAGTATATCCAGCTCCGGGCAAGGGATATGTAAGTGGTTGATATAAGGAAAAGGTCTTTTAGGCCTCAGGTCTCAGCCTCGTAACCTCAGCGTATAGATAACGAGCACCGTGTCTCAGTCCACCCACTCAGGCCGTGTGTCATGCTCATGATGCATCTAGTGACTAGGCGGGCAGAATTCTAAGTAGACACAGCTCCTGAGAAGGCAGCAGGGCTTGCACATGTTATTCCCCTTGCCTGTAGTCTGTCTTTTCAAAAAGAAAAAGTATTTCCTTCCAGAGAAAACTAGTCAGAGGTCAAGAAAACCCAACGCAAAGGAATAAGTCAGACTCCTAAAGTTGAGCAGCATAGATATTAAGGAAAACTTTAGAGCATTTCCAGCTGCTATGGTAAGAACTTTGTGTTCTGGCAGAAACTAAATCACGTATTCTTACCAGTTCGTAAGCCAGACCTACGTGAAGAGTCAAGACATGCACCCCCACTGCCTAGAGAGGCGATGGGCTCCTACCTGACAGAGGCCCGGGTCCACCCCACCCCGCCCCCACTTCTTGCAGGGCTGGCAGAGGCCCTGCCACTCACGGTCATATGTCAAACAAGGTTCTCAATAGCTTTTTCAAATAAAGGAAAGAAAGGGTTATATATGTTCTTTAGTAACAAAATGTTCAAATCTATTGTTTCAGGATAATAAAGAGTCGCTCACAGCAACGTAACTTTCAGCTTCTGGTAATCACTCATGATGAAGATTTTGTGGAGCTCTTGGGGCGATCCGAGTATGTGGAGAAATTCTACAGGATTAAGAAGAACATCGACCAGTGCTCAGAGATTGTGAAGTGCAATATTAGCTCCCTGGAATCCTATGTTCACTGAGAAGACTCGAGATTTAGCTGTCTTAGAAATACAGGTCCTTAGGCAACTGCTTGTTTCTGGTATCAGCTGAGTCAGTAAGCAGATATATTCTTTAAAAGGAGCTCTGTGCCTAGGATTTTGAATGTCTGAGAGGTTCTAAAACGATTAAAGTTGTTTCCAATGAAATTTGGACTGATTTCCTGAGCTTCATCCCCTCGGGCAGCCTGACAGGCCCACAGGGCTCAGCAGTTAGACTCGGCTTCCCTTCTTCCCTTCCCAGCATCCGTGTGATCCCCTGGCCTGACCTGCTACTACCTTTCACTTCTCACAGCACCATTGAGAGTAGGTCCTCACTGCCTTCAAGGTTTAGGTCTTTGCATTTTAAAATTATGTGTGTTAAATGTTACCACTAAATTTATTTGCTGAAATACGGTTTTTAAAAGCCGAGTTATCACTCTGGCCAGTGTGGCCCACTTGGTTGGACACTGTCACATGCACTGATTCCCAGACGGGGCATATGCCTGGGTTTCGGGCTCCCAGTGGGGCATAAAGGAGGCAGCTGATTGACGTCTTGTTCTCACATTGATGTCTCTCTCTCTCCCCTACTTTCTTCTCTCTCTAAAAATATTTATTTTTTGTTTATCCTCATCCAAGGATATTTTTTCCATTGATTTTTAGAGTGGGAGAGAGGGAGGGAGAGAGAGAAACACATTGATTGGTTGCCTCCTGCATTCGCCCTAAATGGGGCTGGAGATTAACTTGCAAC
>NW_006287375.1:649062-650419 GCF_000327345.1 Myotis davidii | reverse complement strand
AGTTTTCCCTCTGGCCAGTGTGGCCCACTTGGTTGGACACTGTCACATGCACTGATTCCCAGACGGGGCATATGCCTGGGTTTCGGGCTCCCAGTGGGGCATAAAGGAGGCAGCTGATTGACGTCTTGTTCTCACATTGATGTCTCTCTCTCTCCCCTACTTTCTTCTCTCTCTAAAAATATTTATTTTTTGTTTATCCTCATCCAAGGATATTTTTTCCATTGATTTTTAGAGTGGGAGAGAGGGAGGGAGAGAGAGAAACACATTGATTGGTTGCCTCCTGCATTCGCCCTAAATGGGGCTGGAGATTGAACTTGCAACTCAGGTACATGCTCTTGACTAGGAATCCAACCCATGACTTCATTGCAGGTGCTGAAGAGTATAACCCAGGGGTGGGCAAACTTTTTGACTCGAGGGCCACAGCCCGCGGGCCATAGTTTGCCCACGGCTGGCTAACCACTCAACTACACCAGGAAGGTGTCTAAAAATCAATTTTTAAAAAGTCTTTTATAAAACTGAGTTGTCAGTGACTTAACATCTGACGATGACCATAAATGATGAGATTTTATTTTTTTTATATATTTTATTGATTTTTTACAGAGAGAAAGGGAGAGGAATAGAGAGTTAGAAATATCGATGAGAGAGAAACATCAATCAGCTGCCTCCTGCACACCCTCCACCAGGGATGTGCCCACAACCCAGGTACATGCCCTTGACCAGAATCAAACCTGGGACCCTTCAGTCCGCAGGTCAACGCTCTATCCACTGAGCCAAACCGGTCAGGGCAATGATGAGATTTTAATGTATGGCTCCATTCACTCTATAAATCCAGCCAAGTGACCTTCCTCTGGGCCTCAGTTTTCCCAGCTAAAATTTTACAAAGTTGAATGGGGCTTCATGGTTTCACGGAACTGTAAGTAATCTTGTAGTCACTGTCCACCATCTTCCCTCCCCACACATCCAGCCGCAGGGCTTTCTAGAGAGGAAGTTCCCACTGTGCACAGCCACCCTTGGAAACTGACCAAGAGTAAGGCCTCCCCTGCCGTCACGTCTTTAACTCCCTGTGTGTCCTCAGCCTCACCACCAACTGGCTGCTCTCTAGGTGTGCGTGACAGGGTGGAGAAAGCAAGGCTCACCCACAGTCAGGTCCTGCCACATCTGGAGGAGCAGGCCCCTCATTTCACTCCAGATGTCATCTACACTAATAAAAGAGAAACATGGTAATTGGTGTACCACCGCTACCCTTTTCATTGGCTAATCAGGGCTATATGCAAATTAACTGCCAACAAAGATGGCGGTTAACTGCCAACAAAGATGGAGGTTAATTTGCATATGTAGGCACAATGCAGGGAGGCAA
>NW_006287375.1:647220-648043 GCF_000327345.1 Myotis davidii | reverse complement strand
ACATGAGGACTCCCAGTATGTGAGAGGGGGCAGGCTGGGCTGAGGGACACTCCTCCTCCCCCCGCCCCCCCCGCACCCAGTGCATGAATTTCATGCACCGGGCCCCTAGTTTCTAATAAAAGCCCAATCACACTTTTCCTCAGAATTGCCAACTGACATCTTGAAGCCTCTCACAAGCATTGCAGACAGAGTGCTACCAAGCCACACGCTTTTGAGTTAGACTGGAGTTTGATCCTTCAGAGCCTGTCAGTCATGTGGCATGGTTCTGTGTCATCTGCAGACAATGAGGATATGGTCTAGACCAAGGGTGGCAATCCTTTTGAGCTCGGCGTGTCAGCATTTTGAAAAACCTTAACTCTGGTGCCGTGTCACATATATAATTTTTTTGATATTTGCAACCATAGTAAAAGATTTATATTTTTGATTTATATATTTAAATGCCATTTAACAAAGAAAAATCAACCAAAAAAATGAGTTCGCATGTCACCTCTGTCACATGTGTCATAGGTTCACCATCACTGGTCTAGACAGCCTTTCTCAACCCAAGTATAGAAGAGAATTAAGTTCGAAGGTCCTTAAAGGGGGAACAAATGGTGATAGAAGGAGATTAGACTTCGGGTGGTGAACACAGAATACAATATGCAGATGATGTGTTACAGAATTGTACACTTACATATATAATTGAAACCTATATAATTTTATTGATCAATGTAATCCCAACAAATTTTTAATATGGAGGAAATAAAGAGCTCCAAGGTCCTAACATACCTATAGTAGGTTGAGTAATAGCCTCTGAAGATACCAAGGTCTTAAACATGGAACC
>NW_006287375.1:646726-646961 GCF_000327345.1 Myotis davidii | reverse complement strand
TTCCCCCCCCCAACCCCCACCAAGCCTCCAAAAGGAACCAGCCTCACTGGCACCTTGACTTTTAGCCCAGTAAAACTGATTTTGGATTCCTGATCTCCAGAAGTATAAGAGAATAAATTTGTATTGTTTTAAGTTGCTAGGTTTGTGGTAATTTGTTACAGCAGCTGCAGGAAACTAATATGCCCACTTTAAAGGTCTTCCACTAGCTGTTCCCAGTACCTGGAATGACCTTTAA
>NW_006287375.1:644619-645221 GCF_000327345.1 Myotis davidii | reverse complement strand
GACTTATATTTTTGATATTTATTTTATATATTTAAATGCCATTTAACAAAGAAAAATCAACCAAAATAATGAGTTTGCATGTCACCTCTGTCACATGTGTCATAGGTTCACCATCACTGGTCTAGACAGCCTTTCTCAACCCAAGTATAGAAGAGAATTAAGTTCGAAGGTCCTTAAAGGGGGAACAAATGGTGATAGAAGGAGATTAGACTTCGGGTGGTGAACACAGAATACAATATGCAGATGATGTGTTATAGAATTGTACACTTACATATATAATTGAAACCTATATAATTTTATTGATCAATGTAATCCCAACAAATTTTTAATATGGAGGAAATAAAGAGCTCCAAGGTCCTAACATACCTATAGTAGGTTGAGTAATAGCCTCTGAAGATACCAAGGTCTTAATACATGGAACCTGTGAATATTATGTAGCCAAAGAGGCTTTGCAGAGGTGATTAAAGCTAAGGATCTTGAGATGGGATTACCCTGGTAAACCTAAATGTAGTCACTAGTGTCCTTATAAGGAGGCAGAGCCCAGCCGGTGTGGCTCAGTGGATAGAGCTCTGCTGCAGACTGAAGGACCCCAATCCCCTCCC
>NW_006287375.1:628644-644586 GCF_000327345.1 Myotis davidii | reverse complement strand
TTCCCCCCCCCAACCCCCACCAAGCCTCCAAAAGGAACCAGCCTCACTGGCACCTTGACTTTTAGCCCAGTAAAACTGATTTTGGATTCCTGATCTCCAGAAGTATAAGAGAATAAATTTGTATTGTTTTAAGTTGCTAGGTTTGTGGTAATTATAATTTGTTATAGCAGCAATAGGAAACTAATACAGTACCCACTGTATGTAATCAATTTCTATGTATATAAAAGGACACTAGTTACATACTATCCTTGAGAGAATTGGAAAAAATTATTCAGATTCCTTTCTGTGGTTCCCATGAAGAACCCTGGTTGAAAAGGCTGGTCTAGACCAGGGGTGGGCAAACTTTTTGACTCGAGGGCCACAATGGGTTCTTAAACTGGACTGGAGGGCCGGAACAAAAGCATGGATGGAGTGTCTGTGTGAACTAATATAAATTCAAAGTAAACATCATTATATAAAAGGGTACGGTCTTTTTTTTCAATAGTTTTATTCATTTCAAATGGGCCGAATCCGGCCCGCGGGCCGTAGTTTGCCCACGTCTGGTCTAGACCCTCACCCAGTGCCTGGATGAAAGAGCCAAGCAGCACAGCCACCTCTCCTGCCACCTTCTCATGACCACGTTCAGTCCTAATGAGCTTTGAAAAACTGAAATTACCCATATTTACCAAACTAGCATGACCTTGACAAAGGTATTATGAGAAAAAACAAACCAATTCTCAGAGCACAGATCCAGGAATTTATAAATTAAGAGCAAATCAATCCCAGTCATATTAAAATAAATACAATTAACCCACTGCATAGGAGAACATATTTGCCAATGATACATCCGATAAGGGGTTAATCTCCAAAATATATAGGGAACTCATACAACTTAAAAGGAAGTTAATCTAATAAAAAAAAGGGCAAAAGACCTAAATAGACACTTTTCCAAAGTGGACATACAGGAAGCCAAGAGACATGAGAAAATGCTCAAAGTCACTTATACGAGAGATCAAATCAAAACAACATGAGATATCACTTCACATCTGTCAGAATGGCTACCATCAACAAGCGACAAATGTTGGCGAGGTTGTAGATAAAAGAGAACCCTCGTGCACTGCTGGTGGGAATGCAGACTGGTGCAGCTACTATGGAAAACAGTATGGAGTTTCCTCAAAAAATTAAAAATGGATCTCCCATTTGACCCAGTAATCCCACTTCTAGGAATATATCCCAAGAAATCAGAAACACCAATCAGAAAGGATATATGCACCCCTGTGTTCATAGCAGCACAATTTACAATAGCTAAGACTTGGAAACAGCCTAAGTGCCTATCAGCAGATGAAAAAAAACTGTAGTAACATTTACACAATGGAATACTACACAGCAATTAAAAAGAACTCTTACCATTTGTAGCATCATGGATGGACCTGGAGAGCATTACGCTAAGTGAAATAACCAAGTTGGAGAAAGGTAAGTATCATATGATCTCACTCATATATGGAATCTAATGAACCAAATAAACTGATGAACAAAAATAGACCCAGAGACATAGAAGCATGAACAGACTTGTTATCTTCAGACAATGAACCTCAGAGGGAAGGGGGTGGAAGGGTGGGAAGAGATCAACCAAGGAACTTGTATGCACATATGCAGAACCCATGGACACAGACAATGTGGTGGTGAGAGCCTGGGTGTGGGGGTTGGGAGTGGGCTGGAAGAGATTAATGGGAGGAAAAGGTGGACCTATGTAAAACTTTCAACAATAAAGATTTAAATAAGTAAATACACATAATTAACCATGTTTTTTTTAAAATGCAAATGCTTTTTATGGCCGACACTCTATCCACTGAGCCAAACCGGTTTCGGCAACCAACGTGTTTTTATCCCAAGAGTGCAAGACTACTTCAGAAAGTGAGAAACCTAAATCATCAACACAATAAAGCCAAAGGGGAAAATTTCTGACAGACACCTAACACTGGCCCTTATTTGGTAACATTTACTATCTCCTAGCTTAGCGAATTCATAACATTGCAAAGGATAAGAGAATACATTCTTAATGTTGTCTTCAAATCAAAATTAAACTTGGCACCAGCAGCGGTGCGAGCAGAGGCTGCTGGCCTGATCGCCCCTCAGGAGCAGGGGGAGGTGGAGAAGCTCTGAGGGGGGATCTGGGCCAGCAGCCACTGCTTGCACCCACTGATGGCAACCAACGTGTTTTTATCCCAAGAGTGCAAGACTACTTTCATGATAGATGAAACATTCCCATCTATCTATATAAAACTCTAATATGCAAATAGACTGAACAGCTGAACAACCGAACAACCAGAAGCTATGATGTGCACTGACCACCAGGGGACGCGTGCAAACATGGCAGGCGTCGGCCACAGCGGGATGGTGGAGCAGGTGAGTAGGGGCGGCAGACCAAGGCAGAACACCAGTCACTGTCATCAGGGCGAGCCTCTGGTGGTTACTGAAAATTCTTTGCTCCTATGCACCGTGGTCCTGCCCGGTGCTCGCACCTGCTGCCGGCACTGGTCCCACTTGCACCCGCTCCCGGCACCAGAGCCGCCGCTCACACCTGCTGCCAGCGCCCAGCACTGGCCCCAATTGCTTGGTGCCGTCAGTGGGTACAAGCAGTGGCTGCTGGCCCAGATCCCCCCTCAGGGCTTCTCCACCTCCCCCTGCTCCTGAGGGGCGATCAGGCCAGCAGGCTCTGCTCGCACCGCTGCTGGTGCCGGCCCCAATTGCTCTGCGCCATCAGTAGGTGCACGTGGGGCCAGCGCCGTAAGTGCATGGGAGTGGCAGGAGTGGGGCTGCCAGCAGACAGGGGACCGAGGGCTGCAGCAGGAGGGGCCGGGCTGGGGTGCGGAGGATGGGCCGAGGCCCACCCCTGTGCCCACGGCATCCTCAGGGGCCACAGTTTCTTTCAAGGTGCACGAATTCATGCACTGGGCCCCTAGTTAAATAATAAAAACCAGTTACCTTCTAGCAACAACATGTTTCTGGAAGCTCTAGCCATTGCAATAGGAGTGACCAAAAACAGCAATGCAGGACACATATAGGCAATGAAACAAAGTCAGACAGACTTCCTAGTTTGATTCTGGTTTTCCCCAAGGATGCAGCTTCCCTTGCAGCCCTGTTGAGAGTGACTGCTGCTTGCTCTCCTCTCCCCACCTCGCCCCCGTTCCTCTTGAATCCGTGGGCATGGAGGTGGGGTGGGTGCCCTTCCTTGCTTTTCATTGCTGCTTCTCCACAGTCCCCCTCCTTCGCACTTGGAATGAACAGGCATTACAGGATGGAGGTTCAGAATATGAGCCAAACTACTTGGGCTCAAATCTTAGCACCACCACTCACTAGTCCTGGGACCTCAGGCAAATCATGTATATCCTCTTCTGCTTCTGTTTCCTTATTTGTAAAAGTAGGTCAAAACAGTGCCTATCATGTAGGGTTGTTGTGAGAATTAAATGACTTCACAAACTGCTTAGAGTTGCCTGGCACACAGTAAGTACTGGGTGTGCAAGAAAAGCCTATTTTCAGTTTACTCTCTCACTGCAGTTACCTTTAGCCACCAGCCTGGTCACTGCCCCATGTTCCCTGACTGTTTCATCATCCAGTTCACTGTCATTGTCCAACACTAATTTCACAGTCATTGTGATTTCAGTGTCCAAACGACAATCGAAGACCAACCCCTGGCTCTCTGGTCCTTGTTCTTTTCCTCCAGCGAGAACACTCCATGGTCTTGCTCCCGAGTCCATCCCTCCAATAACGATAACTGTGACCCCCACACACTGTGACCCCCCCACACTGTGACCCCCACACATACAAGCTCAGCTGGAAGCACCTCTCTCCCAAACCCCTGGTACTTTCCAACTCACTCCTGGGGCCTCCAACCCCAGCAACTCTCTGAGCCCACCAGGGTTTTGGCCCGTTGATCCCACCACTTCTTCAGTTCTTCACTTCCCCCGCCTTCTCTCCACACACCTGAAGTTCCACGGCCCATCCTACATCACTGTCTCGTCCTCTTCTGTCCTCAAACTCTCCTGACAGCGCCAGCCCTCTTCCCGCAAAGTGGTTTCCTTCGCTGGTCCCCAACTCCCTCGCCTGTGAGGTTGTGGTGCTCCGTGCTCAGCCTGAATCTGCACCTCCTCTGCACTCCCTTGCTTGTTGGTCTCATCCGGTCTCGGCCTTAAAGTTACTACTATCTTTGTTTGGGTTCTCCCAGAAGCAGAACCTAAAACAATGATCCCAGCAGAAAGAAACAGGAGTCTTCAGGAATTATATAGTGAAGACAGCCAATGAAGACTGTGTTCTTAAACCAGCGGTCCCAGCAGGCAACGGAGGGTTCATCCCACGGGGAGACCGGGAACTTTGGCAGAATATATGTTTCAGAATTATCCCACCCGAGGGGCAAGAGAGCTGGGCATGTCTGTGTGTACCCACTCCTAGAGGCACCAGCAGAGGGCTCTTCCAGGGCCAGCTGACTGTTGGCTCGCCATGCACACCAGCAGAGCTGCCTTTTACAGGGATTTTTTTCTTGTTGTTGTTTTAAGTAAGAAAGAAAACGCCTTTGACAGAGATACGCATAGCAGAAGATACAAGTGGGACGGAGCACAGTGGAATGTTTTAGGAGAGAGGTAGGGCCCTGAATCATGTGGATGCTACTCCTCAAACAAGTCTCTAGTCCAGATCTCTTCTAAGCTCCCGACTCATTAAGCTGCCTACTGGACATCTAGTTGCACTTAAATATGTAATAGACATTTGAAACTTAAAATGACCAAAACCAGTCTTTCCTTCAGAACCTCACATAGGCGTTCAATTAATGTCAGCTCCTTCCCATTGCTCAGGCTAGATCATGGCATCACCCTTTATTTATCTCACATCATGCATCCAACCCATCATTTTAATGTGATGGGTTCAAATTTCAAAATATACCCAGAACCTGGGCATGCCTGTGCATCCGCCCGCTGCCGCGCTGGCTCAGGCCACCATCTAACCTGACAGTCTGAGTAAGCACCTAACTGCTCTGCCGACTCCATCCTGCCCCTCACAGTTTGTTCTCAACACAGCAGCCAGTCCTTGTTTTACAAAGTAAACGAAATAGGTGTTTTTCACAGAGGTGAGGGTTAGCAATTCTGAAACCACTTTATATCAAAATCAAACAAATACTTACGTACATTGTAGATAATTAGAGCTGAGTTTCTCACTGTGGAAGAGAGATGTTTGCATATCCGGAAAGGGGGAAGGCTATAAGAAGAGCCCAGTACTGTTGGATTGAATCCAAACTATCGGTGTAAACGTATGGTTTCAGTATATAAAGGATTTGAACTTTCAGAAGGGAAGAGCAAAGACGGCCAAAAATATGCTTCTCCATAAAAGCAATGAGAACAAAGCCAAAATAAACTCTTTTTAGAACTTTAGGAATTAACTAAAGGCTTGCAACAGGCCAAAGAGTCCTTTTCAAGGAAAGCAGCTGAGTCTCAGTAAAAAAAGCCAGTGCATTTGAACCTGCCCTAATCCCATTCCCCTCTCCCTGTCTCTGGCAGATTTGAAAACCAACATAACCACAGTACCTGTTAAATCAGCAGCGCCTGGAGGAAGCGAAGCGGAATGGGTCTAGAGCGCCCCAAAATCTGCAGCCCAAGGAAAACTGCCGCTATTTGGCTTGTCCAGCAGCTCACTGAAACGCTCCACCCTCAGGGTCTATTTGGCCTGAGGCAAGCTCGTGCTGCAAACAGGTACCTGCCGTAGCCAATCAGGGGTCATTAGTTAACTATGCAGCTGCCTGAGGCACAGGGGCTAAGAAAAAACTTAAAAGGAAAAAGCCGGGGAAGGATATGTCCATGGGGGCTTTGACAAATTGAACATGTTCCTGGGAATCTAGACGTTCATGTGTGTGTCAGAGCTGAGAAGGCCCTAAGCTCTGACCTCTGGCTGACCTTGATACTTAGGCAAGAAGTGAAGGCTAAAGCACAGTTGTAAATTGCCTGCCAGAGCATTGATAACATGACCAAACCATCTCAATCTCCATCTCCATCTCAATCTCGCTCTCTCTCTCTTTCTCGCTTCTTCCCTCGCTCATTCACACGCACAGAGCCCTTCAACAAAGGCTTGGAAACTTATTAGTTCAAGGCATTAAAAGAAATCTCTGTCCAATCATTAACTTACCCTAAGCCTACTCAGTAGAGACTTCAATGAACACACATGACAAAGAAAACAGCTTTACTTAATTAGTCCAGGAAATTCAATAAATAAATAGCAATAACAACAGTTACAAACCCTGGGGAAGGGGGTAATCTGATTTTCAGAGTTGATACATCATATTATGTCCGGTTAGCAACCAGAAATTATAAGACATGCAAACAACAGGAATATGTGGCCCATATGCAGCAAAAAAAAAGTTAGGTGCACGCCCCCTCCCGGGAGCATGCGTACCTTTCCCTTCCCCTCTTCTTCCCCACATGCACGCCTCTCCTAAACTCTAAGGGTCCCCAGGAGACTTGCAACCGGGGAGCAATGGGCAGCAGCAGCTCATCCCTGGCTAACCCCCTGAACTTGTCTCCAAGGCCCCCTTTTCTCTGACTTCCCAGTGAGCTAAAGCAGCCCCACCCAGGCTCTCCCCTATATGAAATATTACTATGTGAATACTAATAATATATTAATTTCAGACAGCATGCTTCAGACAAAGGAAAGTTATCAGGGATAAAAAGGGGCATTATATAACAGTAGTCAGTTTTCCAAAAAGACATAATGATTCTTAACATGGATGCCTACTGGACACATACAATAACAATGTCAGTTTTTATTTGTTTGTTTGTTTTTAATCCTCACCTGAGGATATTTTTCCATTGATTTTTAGAGAGAGTGGAAGAGAGAGGGTAAGACAGAGAGAAATATTGATGTGAGAGAAACACATCGATTGGTTGCCTCCCGTACAAGCCCTGACCAGGGCCCGGGACAGGGAGGAGCCTGCAACCAAGGTACGTGCCCTTGACCAGAATCGAACCCGGGACCCCTCTGTCCACAGGACAACGCTCTGCTCTATCCACTGAGCCAAACTGGCTAGAACACAGTGTCTGTTTTGCATGAGGCAAAAACTGATAGAACTGCAAAGAAAAATAGGTTATTCCATTATTACAATTGAAGACTTTAGTACCCTCTTTCAGAAATGAATACATCCACTGGGAGAAAATCAGTGAGGGAATAGTTGAATTCTATTCACTATCAAACAACCGGGTAAAATGGACAGCTGTAGACCATTTCATTCAACAACAGCAAAATGCACATTCTTCTCAAGCTCACAGGGAAAATTCACCATTTGGGGCCCTAAAACAAACCTTAACACAGACGAACAGAAATTATACTGTCTGCTCTCATACAACAATGGAATTAAACTAGGAATCAATAACAAAGATAGTGGGAAATCTAAAAAAATATGTTGAGATTAAACAAAACACTTGGAACAACATGGGTCAAAGAAGAAATATTTAGGTAAATTAAAAAAAAGAAATATTTAGGTAAATTAAACAATATTTTTAACTAACTGAAAATGAAAACAAGTTGTCAAAATTTATGGGATTTGGTGAAAGTAGTGTTAGAGGGAAATTTATAGCATTGAATATATATTAGAAAACAAGACAGATCTAAAATCAATCATCTACTAGTAAGTTTCCACCTTAGGAAACTAGAAAAAAGAGCAAGTTAAATCCAACATAAACAAGAAAATAAATAATAAGAATTAGAACAGAAATCAATGAACTTTAAAACAAGAAACCAATAGAGAAAATCAAAGAAACCAAAAGCTGGTTCTTTGAAAAGATCAATAAAATCAATGAGCCTCTAACTAGGCTAAGAAAAAAAGAAAGACTACAAATTACTAATAACATAAATGGACTAAGGGAACCACTGCAGATCCCATGGACATAAAAAGGATAATTAAGGAATACTATAAATAATATGAGCTATTCTATGCCTAAAAATTTGATAGCCTAGTTGAAATGGACCAATTCTGTGAAAGGCACAACCAATCAAAACTTGCACAAGAAGAAAAAAACAATCCAAATAGGTTCATATCTATTAAATAAGTTGAATAATAATAATCCTCTAAAATATAAAGCACCAGGCCCAGATGGGTTCATTCACTGGTGAATTCTGCCAAACATTTTATGGAAAAAATTATACTGATTCTCTACGACCTCTTTCAGGGAGATATAAACAGAGAGAATACTTTCTAACAAGCTCCATGAGGCCAACATTACCCTAATATCAAAACAGACAAAAACATTATAAGAAAATAAAAGTACAAATCCATATAGCTCATAAACAGAGATGCAAAAATCCTCAACAAAATATTAGCAAATTAACTCTGACAATGTATAAAAAGAATTATACATCATGACCAAATGGAGTTTTTCCTAATGTAAGGCTGGTTCAACATTCAAACATCAGTTAATGTAATCTATCACATCAACAAGCTAAAGAATAAGTATCATATTATCATATCAATGGACAAAATCCATCACCCATTCATGATAAAAATTCTCTCAAAACAAACAAACAACTAAGGATAGAGGAGAGCTTCCTCAACTTGACTAAGAATCTCTAGCCGAAACCGGTTTGGCTCAGTGGATAGAGCGTCAGCCTGCAGACTGAAGGGTCCCAGGTTCGATTCTGGTCAGGGGCATGTATCTTGGTTGCAGGCACATCCCCAGTGGGGAGTGTGCAGGAGGCAGCTGGTCGATGTTTCTCTCTCATCGATGTTTCTAACTTTCTATCTCTCTCCTTTCCTCTCTGTAAAAACTCAATAAAATATATTTTTTAAAAAAAAGAATCTCTAAAAAAACCCAAAAGCAAAAACCCAACTTTATAGTTAGAAATTATCTAATGCACTAAGACAAGAAAAGGAAATAAAAGATATATAGACTAGAAATGAAGAAATAAAACGGTCTTTGTTCACAGATGACATGGTCATCTAAATAGAAAATCTAAAAGAATCAATAAAATACTGCTAGAACTAATAAGCTATTATAACAGGATTACAGGATACAAGGTTAATATACAAAACTTGATCCCTTTCCTATATACCAGCAGTTAACAAGGGAAATTTGCAATTAAAAACACAGCACTGTTAACATTAGCACCCCAAAATGAAATACGTAGGTATCAATCTGACAAAATATATATAAGATCTACATGAGGAAAACTACAAAACTCTGATGACAGAACTAAATAAATGGAGAAATAGTCCATTGTTCATGGGTAGGAAGACTTAATATTGATTAGATATCAGTTATCCCCAACTTAATCTGTAGATTCAATGCAATCCCAATCAAAATGTCAGCAAGATATTTTGTAGATATTAACACACTGATTCTAAAGTTTATATGGAGAGGCAAAAGACTAGCCAGCACAATATTGATGGAAAAGAACCAAGCTGGAGGACTGACTTCAAGACCTACTATAAAGCTATAGTAATCAGGACAGTGTGGTAATAGCAAAAGAATACACTTGTTGATATATTAGTGGAACAGAATCGAGAGCTCAGAAATAGACCCACATAAATATAGTCAGCTAATTGTTGACAGAGGAGCGAAGGCAATACAATGAAGCAAAGATAATCTTTCCAACAAATGGTGCTGGAATATCTGGGAAAAAAATGAAAACTGGACCCAGACTTTATACCCTTCACAAAAGTAACTCAAATGGATCACAGACCTAAGTGTGAAAGTCAAAACTATAAACTCCTATAAGATAACATAGGAGAAAAGGTAGATGACTGGGTTTATCGGTGACTTTTTACATGCAACACCAGGGCACAATCTATGAAAGATATTAACTGATAAACGGGACTTCATTAAAGTTAAAAATTTCTGCTCTTCAAAACACTGTCAAGAGAATAAAGACAAGCTACAAGACATATCAGATAAAGGACTGTTATCCAATATATACCAACTCAAATTTTAAAAGAGCCAAAGACCTTAACAGAAATCTCATTAAAAAAAAAAAAAGATATACAGAGGGCAAGTAAGCACATAAAAAGATGCTCCACATCATGTTTCTTCAGAGAAATGGTGAGATACCTATTAGAACGGCCAAAATCCAAAACACTGACCACACTGCATGCTGGCAAGTCTGTGGAGCAACAGGAACTCTCCTTCATTGCTGGTGGGAATGCAAAATGGTACAGCCACTTTGGAAGACAGTTTGACGCATTTGGATTTTTTTCTGCCAAAACTATACATACTCTTACCATACGATCCAGCAGTCATACTCCTTGGTGTTTGTGTAAATGAACTGAAAACTTATGTCCACACAAAACTGCACAGAGATGTTTGTAGCAGCTTTATTCATAATTGTCAATAGTTAGAAACAACCAAGACATCCTTGATTAGGAGAATGAGTAAACCTAGACAATGTAATATTATTCAGTACTGAAAAACAAATGAGCTATTAAGCCATGAGAAGACATGGGAAAAACTTAAATGCATATTGCTAAGCGAAAGAAGCCAATCTGAAAAGACTATGATTCCAACTATGTGACATTCTGGAAAAGGCAAAATTACGGGGGCAGTAAAGAAGATGAGTGGTTCGGGGTTAGGAGGGAGGAAGGGATGACTAGGTGGGGCACAGAGGATTTTTAGGGCAGTGAAAATATCCTGTGATACATGTCATTATCCATCTGTCCAAGTCCACAGAATGCACACCAAGAGTGAACCCTAATGAAAACTATGGGCTCTGGATGACAATTACGTGTGTCAGTGTAGGTTCATCAGCTGTCACCAATGTTCCACTCTGGGGGGGATGCTAACGGAGGGGAGGCCATGCATGTGTGGGGACAGGGGCCTGTAGGGACTCTGTAATTGTTCCTCAGTTTTGCTGTGAATCTAAACTGCTCTAAAAAATAAAATCTGCCCTGGCAGGTTTGGCTCAGGGGATGGAGCGTCAGCCTGCGGACTGAAGGGTTCCGGGTTCGATTCCAGTCAAGGGCATGTACCTTGGTTGCGGGCACATCCCTAGTGGGGAGTGTGCAGGAGGCAGCTGATCAATGTTTCTCTCCCATCGATGTTTCTAACTCTCTATCCTTCTCCCTTCCTCTCTGTAAAAAATCAATAAAATATATTTTAAAAAATAAATAAATAAAATAAAATCTATTTTTAAAAAAGCAACGACTTCACAAAGTTTCTTTTAAAAGAAAGTTTCCAAGAACTTAACATGTTTCCATTTGAAAGGGCCCCCAGGGTGTCTTCCATCATAGATGAAAACACACAGCACATCATTGCAAAATCGGGAACATGGGGACCAGGAAAATTTCCTACAATTTCCAGAGAGAGAGAGAATTAGAATAGGCCTGGATTCAAAAAAACCTTTGCACTTCTGAACAGCAGTATTGGAACTTAGGAGGCAACAGCACAGGCATTCAAGATTCTGAAAGAAAATTACTTCCTGCCTGAAATTCTATGTTTATTAGAATGTGTCCTGGGATGCAAAGAACAGGGAAGTCAGATAAGAGAGAGGCGAAGGAACCCCAGGGCGGTGGTGACCGCTGTGTAGAAGGGTCAGAGGGCAGCTGTCCCTGTCACGGCAGGGGCGCAGGCCCTGAGGAAGACTACTTAGGAAGATGACATTGTGAGAATAACTCACTCACCCAAGTCTCTTGAGAAGAGATTTATTAGGTGGCCCAGAATGTAAGGTTAAAGGACTGATTTGAACATAGAAAACTAAGCCAATGGAAAAGCAAGATTTTTTTTAAAAAGTTTTTCTATGGTATATTTTTGTATTTTTTTCTTTTATTGAACTTATTGGGGTGACACTGGTTAACAAAATTGTACATGTTTCAGGTGCAAGACAATTTTTAATTTCAGAGGAAATGAGTTTTGAGGGAAAATAAAAATAATCATCATTAACCATGTGTCAGCAATGAATATGTTAGCATAATTATGTAAATGGTAGACAAGGCTTTTGACCGACTGAAAGTATGATTTATGTATATTGGGGAAAGGGAGTCTATTGGCGTAACACTAAATAGGTTAGGACAGGTAAGCGAAGAGTAACTGTTGTAAGCTAGTTTCTAAAGGCCCAAGTCTGTAAAGGCGACGTGTGTTAGCATAAAATTTTGTAGTTACATCAATATTGAGTAAATTTGTTCATATGTTAAATTTTAATTTCCCGGTTTCAATGGAATGTGAATTCACATTTACAAATGCTGAGGTAGTTTAAGAATCTAAAGTGAGGTTTGAATAGTATTGAGCACTGTCTTGCTGCAGTTATTGTATCTAAATTCTAGGAAAAATAAATTGATGCTGGAAGTTGAAGAAAAAAAAAAGGTAGTAGGGAGCCCAAGCTTCATGGGCAGGGAGCGTGGTAAAGGTAGCCCATTAATGATTCTCTCTGACCATCTCTCTCTCTCTCTCTCCCTTCCTCTCTGAAATACACACACTCTCTCTAGGGAAACAAAGAGGGCAGCCAGTGTCTGACTCACAGGTGTGCAGAAATGCAAGAGAACAATGGAGAACTGATTCTCAAAACTGCTGTTATTCATCATCAACCTCCTTGAATTATTTTTTAAAATTTGCATGCACATAAAACTTCCGTAAAAATACAAACCTAAGATATTCTAAATGATTCAGACAACTCATCTAACCCCCACTCCTACCGACTAGGCACATTTTCTTTCCAACGGAGACCCACAGTTGAAGACAATTGGAAAAGGAAGTTTTCTGAAACCTTGCCCAGGGAGGGCTGGTGGGGGTGGGCGGGGCTGAGCGCTGGGCTGCCCCTGACCGGACCCAGCGGCTGCCAAGTGCCGGAAGCAGCCCTTCTGTACTTTGTGTTGAATGGAGCCCCGCAGAAAGTCAAGAAATAGCAACACAGTCGGCTGGCCAGCGGGGCTCAGCTCCCGGGCCTGGGTGGCGGGACAGGAGGAGGGCGGGCGTACCAGCCGCTTATCAGCCCCATCTCCCATTACATAAGGCCGCGCCCCTATCTCCCCGGCATCGCCGCCAGCGCAGGGCCAGCGCATCTTCTCCCACACACAGCAGCCTGCCCACCGCTCCCCGCCTGGGTTCGGCTGGTCCTGGGGAGTAGGCAGGCGTTGACTCATTCTGACAGGGCTCCCCGGGACTTGCACAGCCCAGGGTGGTTCCCCAAACCTTCCCCCATCCAAGACCCCAGGCAAAGATGCCCCTGGAAGAATCGGAGGCCCACAGAGGGGTCACACAGCCAGGGAGCAGCACTCCAGGCACTGGGAGCGGGGAGAGGGGTGGGTGGGGAGGGGGTACGCGAGCTGCAGGGGCTGCCTTCCGTCAGGGCGGGCAGTTGGGTGGGAGCTTAGGGTTTGGACAGAAGAGATGGTGGGACAATGTTGCCTGTGGGAGGAGAGGGGGTAAGGCTGGGAGGCTGCAGAGCGGGAGAGAAGCTCCTGCATCCCTAAAGGCCCTTTTGAGGAGATTGGGCCCCACAGGGCAGAGGGGGTGACAGGGAGCCTGAGCAAGAAGGCAGAGAGGGGGCTGGAGGGGGAGGCACTGGCTTAGGGGAGGGAGGAAGTGGGTGAGAGGGTTTGACATCAGCACACAATAGGCAAATGCTGCTGTCTCTGTTGTGGGGGTTTCTGGAGGAGTTCTAGAGAAATGAGGGAAGGGCAGGAAACAGCTACGTGCCAGGGTCCCTGCAGGGGGTGGGCTGTGCCAGGGACCCAGGAGCGGGCTTCACTGTGCAGAAGGGAAACGAGGTCCGCAGAGGGCACGGCTTGGTTTCCACAGAGGCTGGTGGGCAGAGGTGGGCAGTCCACTCCCTGACCTCGGACTGACCGGAGCAGTGAGGTCGCCCAGCAGGACGGGCCCACACTGAAGGCTGGGCAGGGCTCCCAGTGTCCAGGTGGCCTGTGCTCCCGTCAAAGCCACGTGGAAAAGGGACGGTCCAGAGGGTCTGCCTGGATCTGTTGGTGGAGACCCGGAATCTGGACTTTTAAAACCCCTCACACAGCGGGGCTGCTGGGAACCAGGAGGCCCTGAGGAGTGGATCTCACTCCGCTCCTGTCCTGTCTGTACTTTGTATCCGAAGCAAGCATCCCTTCGGGAATGCAAAGACCACTTCATTGGAAAATAAACCCCCAATTCCCCATATCCGGGGGACTGGGGTCCTAGCACTGTCCGCCAAGCACACGCCCCTTTGGTGGCCCAAAGGGGTCTGAGGGCAGGAGTCGGGCAGGCCCTCGGGTGGCCACCAGGCAGGACCACTGGTGCCCCAGCAGCATGGCTGACCCGGCCCCCCAGGCCCTCTCACCTGCCCCCCGGGCCCTCCTCACCTGCCCCCCAGGAGAAAACCCACCAGATCTTGGAAACTGCCCAGACCACTGTCATTAGTAAGTCCACAAGAAATCAAACACTTTCCTTTATGCGATGCTGGATTTTCCACAAAGTAAAAAATCAAGATAAGTAAATTGTGGTTTCTAGATAGTGGCTGACAACGTGGGGACCAGGATGTGAGGCGTCGTCACCTTGGGCCTATAAAAGCTGCCACGGGAGACCAAGGCCACAAGCGCTCAGCTCGGGCCAGCCTGCGCGTCTGCTCTGCTCCTGCTCTGCTCCTGCTCCTGCTCCCACAACTGCTGGTCTACTCGGGACTCCATGGCGCTCTGGCTGACCCTGGTCATTGTTCTCACCTGCTTTGGTGGCCTCGCCTCCCCGGGCCCTGTGCGTCCCCTCACGGTCGTCAAAGAGCTCATTGAGGAGCTGGACAACATCACGCAGAAGGTGAGTGCTGGTGCTGGTGCTGGTGCTGGTGCTGGACTCTCAGAATCGGTCATGGTCTGGGCCATGAAGGCTGGGCCTGGCGCTTAGATGCCCGTGGGTCAGGAAGAAGCCCCACGGGTCAGGGGCCGGGTCCGAGGGAGAGAGAGGGGCCAGGCTGGGGTGCCGCAGAATGGGTGGACCCATGAAGAGATTTGGCAGAGCCCCAGGGACCGCCTGTTCCCTGGCCTGGCCCTGCCTGCCTCGCAAGCGCCTACCCAGCCGTTCCTGATCAGAGAAAAGCAGAGAAGGGCCAGCGCCCGCTCAGAACCACTTGGCATTTGCCAACGGGATCTGAATGCAGTCGTGGGGCTGTTATTCCGAGCCTCCTCGTTGAGCCCATCCTTGTGGAAGGTTCGCTGGCAGGGGCAGGTCCTCTCCTGGTGGTGGCAGCTCACGCTTTCTGAGCGCTGATCATGTGCCAGGCCTGGGGCTGGGGCTCACGTCTCAGTTCATCCCTGTCAGCCACCTCGAGAGGCAGGTCTGATGACCCCGTTTTACTGACTGGGCCTCAGTGCACTTACTTCACAACAAACAGATTCAACAGAGAGTGCCATGCTCTGAACTGCGGCGTCCACAAGGCAGGGTAGATCCCCACCGCCTCCATCTGCATGGCCCGGCCGCCTCACCTGCCGGCCCCCTAGTGGCCTGCCGGCGTCTTCTGCCCTCCGTCCTGGCTGTGGCGAGCGCCACACAAGGCAAAAGCCCGCTTTTTTGGAAAAATAAGCGGTGGCAAGCGTCCCTTAGTGGTTGTGTCATTCAGTTTTTCTCCCTCCAAGGCCCCTGGAGAATGGGTCTCCCCGATGTGCAGAGAAGAAACTGGGGTTCAGGAACATTGAGGTGGCCAGGCCTGCCTCAGTGCGACACCGGGGGTGCTTGTGGGACTGATCCCCACTGAGACCTGCCTGGGCCCCGCCAGCACTCGCTTACTGTCCTTTGCTCCCCCAGGCCCCGCTCTGCAATGGCAGCATGGTGTGGAGTGTCAACCTGACAGCTGGCTCGGTAAGGACCCCTTGGGCACCAGGACCCCAAGGCCTTCCCGCTCACAGGGCTTGGGGGGCTCTAGGCAAGCTTAAAGAGCTGCCCCCTCCCTCCCTCCCCCCAACCCCCCCTCCACCAGACCTCTCAGCACCCCCTGGCCACGCACTGAAGGTATGAGGCTGGGGTTGCCCACAGG
>NW_006287375.1:624511-628517 GCF_000327345.1 Myotis davidii | reverse complement strand
ACCTCTCAGTACCCCCTGGCCACGCACTGAAGGTATGAGGCTGGGGTTGCCCACAGGCCTGACACCGCCTCCTCCCCCCGCAGTACTGTGCAGCCTTCGAGTCGCTGATGAACGTCTCCGACTGCCCTGCCATCCAGAGGACCCAGAGGATGCTGAGCGCACTGTGCCCTCGCCAGCCCTCAGCCGGGGTGAGGCCCCTGCCCCGCACCCCACCCTGCACCCCTCCTGCAGCCCTGGGCTCGCCCTGGGGGCCCCAGGGGGCCCGGCTGAGCATCTGAAGCACCCACCCACCTGGGGGCGGGTCCCCTGTGGCAGCAGGGATGTGGCCCTGGGATGTCTAGGACCTGGAATGAGGGGCCACGTCTGTAAAATGAGTCAGGACAGCGGTATCCACCCGTGGGTCTTCTGAGGACCCAGCAGGCCCAGCCCCGGGAACCCCTGGCGTTGCCACTAACGCACGGGCCTCTCTCCCACTGCAGCCGGCCTCCAGCCCGCCCGTCCGCGACACCAAGGTGGAAGTGACCCGGCTTGCCAAGGACCTGCTGCAGCAGCTCAGGAAGGGTGTTCGCCAAGGGAAGTTCGAATGAGAGCAACAGCGGGAACCGCTGGCCCCGCTGTTGGCAGAGCTGACCCACCCATTTGAGTTGCAGATTCGTTTTCCTTTCATGTGTCAGAAATTTCTTCGGGGAGGTGGGGCGAAGGGGGCGGGAGGGGGTGACGTTTCCTTAGCTTCGACCTCAGCCTGTGCTGCCTGCCTTCAGCCCTGCCCGACTCAGCAGCCCCTGGCCCTGGTGCTGGGGCTCGAGGCCCCACATGGTGGGCCTCCTCCCTCCGGGGCTCCAAGCTCAGTGGGGGGAGGTAAAAACATGGCCCCACGTGACCTCCCCTTCCTTAGGGCGAACTAGCATTAAGTGGGCATTAGCCTTGCCAGCGTGAGGGAGGGGCCTTCCCAGCGGGCGACCGAGGCAGAGCACAGGCCTCCTTCTCGGCCTTATTTATTACTGTGTGTTATTTAAACAAGTGTCTGTCTGTGCCGGGGGAGGGGGAGGGACTGCTGCTGCCAGAACTCAGAGCCAAGGAGACTCGGCTCCAGCACTAACGCAGCCGCGCAGAGCCCTGGGAACAAGTACTGTGTGCAAACCCTGCTACCTCATGGGCCTGGGGCGGCGGCTCCTGTCTGCAGCCAGCAGCCGGCCCTCAGCCAAAGAGTAATTTATTGTTTTTCCTTGTATTTAAATTTAAGTATTAAAATATGTTATCAGAGTTAATAATATATATAAGAGCAGCCTAGAACACTGCATGTGGTATGTGTGGACTCGGGGGGAGAGGTCATTAAATAAATATTTCCATTGACTTTGGCAAGCTGGAAGCCAGAATAAAGGTGGTGACAAGAGACTCACGGTGTTTGCCTTTTATTTTATCTGTGGGAACGCTGGTCTGTGCTCCTAAGACTCTGTGGAGCTCTCCTGGAAACCAGCTAATTGGAGGGGGCGCCTGGGTTGGGCGGAGGGGGAGCGAGGGATGAGACCTAGGCAGAAAGAAAGTGAGCAAGCCCCTGGGGGAGGCCTGGCCTGCAGGAAGTGCCCTCACCTCCCCCTGCAGAGAGTGGGAGGGGGTTGGGGAGGGGGCCTGGGCCAGGATGTCAGGGTTCAAGGAGGGCGTCTGGAGCAGACGTTGACCTCAGAGTCATCTCATGATCACGGCTCTCGATGAGGAGCCAACCTGCGTCTCCCACACAACCTCTCTGAGGCTCAGAGAAGAGGAGGTGGCTTGTTCAAGGTCACACGAGGATAAATAAAGCCAGGATTTGAACCCAAAACTCAATCCAACTCCACTTAACAACACTTAACAACCCTGCCTCCCTGTCCAAGTGTCATCTGGCCTGATGCATGGCCTTTGTAATATTTTCATCCATCTGCTTGGGCATCTCCCCTGATGGGGCACTCACTGCCTACTCTCCAGGGACAGCCCATTCCATTTCCAAACATTTCTCGTCACTAGTGAGTACGCTCGCTGCCTCTGAATGATGAGGCACCAACTGACTTGTGGCCCCTGTGGAGCGACTGAAGTGGAGTGCCAGGGAAGTGGGTCCTGGTCAGGTCTTTCTGCTCCTCCCCTGGCCTTGGCCAGTCTGGGAGCAGCGGCCTCCGCGAGCTGGTGTCGTGGTTTCCACGGAGAACCTTTGGGCAGTGCCCCGAGCAGAGGACTGCCCCAGAGGACGGGTGCCTCTGCAGTGGGTGGTGGGTCACTGGAGACCAGTCTTAAACTCTGGCAGGCAGGTGCCCTCCCTGGAGAGCCCAGAGCCCCTGGGAATATCTGCAGTGATGCTCAGAAGTCAGTGGAGGCGGCCGCCCAGGAGCAGGGAGAGCTTCCGCAGGCAGCAGAGGCCACGGCAGGCTGTGTCCTGGGGCGGATGACCACACAGACTGCAGTGGAGGGACCATCACTTGGCTCCCAGGCAGAGGTGAGGGAAGAGGTCACAACTGACGAGGCAGGATGTTAGGGATGTTTGGCCCCGAGAGGGAAGACCTGGGAGGGGGCACGGGAGCTGCGTGTCCCACGGGCTGTCCGCAGAAGGGACTGGCTGGTCTCTGTGGCCCCACTACATTAGCTGAGGACAACCTGTGGCCTGCTCTGCACCAGCCTTCTGGGCAGGTGATGACCAAGACACCACATGCACTCAAGGCCGAGCCCCGGCTGGGTGTCTTTAGACGACGGAGGATCTGAGGAAGGCGCTCCACCCTGGAGGGTGGGGACAGGAGGCAGATCTCCACTATCCCCCTCCATCCAGAGATTTGAGAATTTTAAGGCCAGAAGGATATTCATGGAAGAGTAATTATAAAATTAGCATCGATCTGCTGGTAGCAACGCTTTTGACCCATGTCCTCTCTGTCCAACCAGGGCACTGGTGTGTCTGTCCAAAAGGAAGACGGAAAGTCTGCTGGTGAAAGTCCATGTGAATCTCCCACACAGAGCCTGGGACTGAGGCTGGTGTTGGGGAGGGTCCCTGAGGATTTCCCAGGGCTGTATTCTGAGCCCTGCAGTCCCAGGGCACCGCAGGGGGTGCACAGTCCCCACCGGGCCACCGGGCTTCACCACTAGGGGGCCGCCGAGTGCCACATCCTCAGCCACCCACAGCTCCCGCCGGCACCTCTGAGCTGTCCCTAGACAGGGCCTGTGGCCGCCAGTGTGGGCAGTGAGTCAGAGATGGCGTCCAGGATGACGGGTGCCTCACAGAGCACAGGACCAAGCCACCTCTGGTGGCAACAGGGAGGGATCAGCCAGGAAAGAGAGGGAAAAAGTGAAGAGAATACAAAGGTCTGTGTCAGCCCCTGTGGCCCGGAGCACCTGGGTGTTTGCTGGGAGTTTTCTCGACCCCACCCTCTTGCTTATTTTCCTGTAGGAGGCAAGGGCCGGCCCGAGAGAAGGGGGAAGAGACATGGTGCTTGGTGAGTGGGAGGGAGATGCTGATTGTGGGGCCCAGAGAGGGAGCCCCCTGGCACCTCGGGAACCCCAAGCTTAGGAGGTTTCACTGGAAGGGGGGCTGGGGCTCAAGTGAGAAACGAGAAGCGAGTGAGTTTCCAGTGAAGTCGGCACCAAACACCTCTGTTTGCTGCTCAGATGAGAAGTCAGAAACCCTCGAGTCACCTCAGGGGTTCTCCGAGGGTGGCCCCCGAACTGCTCTGGGCCTAGGAGGACAGGGCTGCCTGTTGTCCCTGTGCCCCAGCAGCTGGGAGGCCGGGGTTTATCCAGCCCACCAGCTCATCACTGTTCGTTATGACGAAGCAGGGAAGTGCCTTTTGCTTATGATCTCAATTCAGTTGGTCAGTTTGAGCAAAGTCAAACTTCTCCCCTTTGGCTCCAGGTGTGCTCACCCCCAGCTACCCTCCCCTCCTGCTCTGATCGCCCCTAACCACCTCTGCCTTGGCTTCACCACCATGGCTTTGTCTGGAAGGACATCTGGAAGGTCTCCCAGTCTAATTAGCATATTACACTTTTATTAGAT
>NW_006287375.1:622842-624496 GCF_000327345.1 Myotis davidii | reverse complement strand
GTGCCCTGGCGTGCGACACGCTGGCCAGTTGGCCTTTCTGGAGGGCCGAGCCAGTGTCAGAACCAGTGGCTGTATCCACGATCACCCGCCTACACACTAGGCCCACTCCTACCCTGAAAAAGAAAAGTCATACGGTCTCATTATCTTCGTTCTTTTCTTGGCTCCACCCAAAAGCAGCAGAGCAAAAGGTTTGCACCAACGAACTTTCCCAGATCAACTGATTTCCCGGCAGCCAGGGAGGGCCCCATGACGAAGCCGGTGAGATCCCAGAAGCCGTTTCTACTTACAACCTCACTTTCTGTTACGCTCTCTCCCTTCCCCTCCGCAGTGCCTCTCTTATGGAAAGTAATTCTCTCAGAGCGTCTCTCAGAGCTGCCCCCAGCCCCGTGCCCTGCCTGGGCAGACCTCCCTGTGGCCACTGTGACACAGACACAGTGACACAGACGCCACTGGGACACCAGTTCCGCTCCTGCAGCACTCAGACACGCCTGTGGCCCCACAGCCCCTCCTGAAGCCCACGGGGCGTCCCATGGAGACCAGTGCCCGATGGCCTGCTGACCACGCCAGGCAGAGGGCCCGTGCCCCCTGCCCAGCCTGGGCCTGGCCAGGAGAAGCCACAGTGATACCACATTAGAATAGCAATTTCTCATGTATTATCTCTTCTTCTAATCTCTGTTTGCTCACATTTCCTATAATGAGCATGCATTCATTTCCCACTGGGAGACAAAGACAAAACTAATTGAGAACAAAAAGAACACGAAACTGATGTCATGAGGGAGCAGATCAAAACTAGGGTGGGGAAGGGGCCAGTAGCACCCCTGGGTGGGCCTGGCTCAGTTCTAGCCCCTCCCCGGGGCCCAGCTGGCTTAGGAGAGGAGCTGGGCGTTTGCAAGGGCCTGGGAGGCAGGAGGCCCAGCTGCCCTCCTCCCAGGGCTGGATCCCCAGGCCCATCAGATCTTGTCCTTGGGGGTCGTCACCCAGCCCTGGCCGACCAGGCTGGGGCAGGAAGACGAGGGGGAGCTGGGCAAGTGGCTGAAATGACATCAGTGCCCTGGGGGCACATGGAGACGTGCTGCAGACTCCTGGACCAGCTTTCCTCCCTCAGAAAGACCTTTCACCTGCTTCTCAAAGAGAAGAGAAGCCAGGGCCCATGGCCCACCATGCGCTCAGGGGAGCGGGAGTCCAAGGCCCTCCTGCCTCGGCTCCCTCCTCCCCTGGTCTCCTTGTCCCCTCGTCCCTTGGGAGGGTCCTCCCTGCACCTGTGCTCAGAATCCCATCCCCCCTGCCTTCTCAGGGACTTGGGGCAAGGACTTCAGGGTCCAGACAGCCCTGGATCCCAGTCCCCACTGGGCCCTGACTCCCCTTGTTACATAGGCCAAGTCTCAGCTGCCCCCCCATGGAATGGAGCTCTGACCACTCCTTCATCAGGGATCTACCGAGGCCTTTACCGGGTGCCAGGCACTGTTCTACACTCTGGTCAACTAAACAAGGTTGCGTCTAGTGGGGACACAGAATCCACAAACAAGAGAACACCGAGCCCTGACCGGTTTGGCTCAGTGGATAGGGTGTCAGCCTGTGGACTGAGGGGTCCTGGGTTCGATTCAGGTCAAGGGCATGTACCTTGGTTGCGGGCACATCCCCAGTAGGAGGTGTG
>NW_006287375.1:589318-622813 GCF_000327345.1 Myotis davidii | reverse complement strand
AGAGGCAGGGGGGCTGCCATGCTGTGAGGGGCAGTCAGACAGGTCCTCCAGGTGAAGTCCTTCAGAATGGGGCGTGATGACATGAGGGAGGGAGAAGGGCGTTCGGCATAATGTGGGACAAGAACAGGGAGTGAGGACAGCAAATGCCAGAGCCTGGAGGGGGAGGAAATGGAAGGCTCCTCCCAGCACGTGTGGCCGGAGCGGAAGGTTCCCAGGCTTTGCTCCAGGTGGGATAATGCACCACCATTTGCTCTCTTTTAACAGACGCCCTCGTGTGGAGAACGGACGTGGGATGAGGGCTGGAGCAAGATGCTAGTTGGGAGGCTCCTGCCGAAAACCCACGTGGGAAATGACAGGGGATGTGGCAGTGGAGGGTGGGGCGGGGTCAGACTCTGGGGATGTGTATATGGGTGTGTTACCTATGAAATATACACTTACATGCATATACCATGTACATAAATGTTATGTTATATGTAAAAGTATAAATACTTGTATATTACATCTAAAAAGTAGTAAATATACATTTGAGTTTTCTATCTGCATCATTTTAAGAAATCTTACAATGGCCCGCGCCCATCCAAACAGGCAGCCATCCAGGTCTGGAGGTCGTTTGAAGGCGGAGGAGGGTGCGGGCGCCCTGAAGGGCGGTGCCATTCACTGAGCTGGGGAAGCCTGTGCTCACATGTGTGCCTTTAAAAACTAACTGCTGATCATGCGTAACCACCACGCGCAGCCCGCACCCTCCTCCAGGGCGTCTGAGCGGACGCTCACACCGTCCACACTGCGTCCCATCCTGTCCCCGCGGCATCGAGACGCTGTCTCAGTGATTCGCCAACAAGCTCCTATCACTAAGCCCAGCCCAAGTGCCTCTGCCCTTCCCTTTCCTGACCCTGCGGAGCTCCTTGCCCCCAGACTGTCCAGGCCGGGGCCGCTCCCAGGCTCCGTGGCTGCCTGCCTCCTCTGCCTCCTTCCTGTTCCAGTCGCTGAGGGCTGCAGGCACCCGCGCCCCATGCCCCCTTTGCTCCCTCTCCTCCTCTGTGCAGAGCTGCACGGCTCAGTTCCTGGTCCCCCCACCCCACCCCACCCCACCCCATCCCTGCTAAGCTGCCATCACCATTAACAGAAGCCCCAAGCCAGAAACCAGGCATCCTCCGGCCTCTCGCCCTTCCTCACCCCATATCCAGCAGCTCTAAGTGCTGACAATCGGCATCATGATGGTGATAATGATAGCTGGCATCTATTAAAGGCTTTCCACGTGCCAGGCACCACACAAAACACTTTATATTTATAACCTTATATCATCTTCCCACACTCCTATTATTTTTTTTTCAATCTTCACCCGAGGGTATTTTTTAAATTGACTTTAGAGAGGAAGGGAGAGAGGGAATCATTGATGTAAGAAACATGGACTAGTTGCCTCCCATATGTGCCGCGACCCAGGATCGAACCCGCAAACTTTTGGTGTACGGACAGCTCTCCAACCAACAGATGTACCAGCCAGGGCCCCCACCTCTTATTCATTAGCCCAGTTTCACAGAGAAGCCTGGACAGGGTGAGTGGCAGAGCTGGGGCGCAGAACTGCCAGGTCCCGTGGGCTCCAGACACACATGGCCTTCACATCCACACTCCCTTGCCACAGAGCCCCTCACACCACAGCCCTCCACCCCCCACCCCGCCCCATCCACGCAGACAGATGGGAGGGGCAGTGCTCTGATGGGCTCCCCTTCTGCCCTTCCTCAGGTCCTCCAGGGCCTTCCCCGCTGCCCACCCCCCCTCCCAGCTGGGCCTACTGACTCATCTCTGCCAACATCACTCCCTTGGAGGGCTCTCACTGTGTTCATGAATGCAGCCACCAGAGGAGCTGGGAGGGGCTCCTCGGTGTGTTGCCCTGTGCTGCTGTCACTGGAGGAAGACGATTTGCTGGGGGGTGGGGGGGCAGGGGTCGCCCACAAGAGGCTGGGCTGCCCTGCTCCACCTCCATGCCTCTCACCTTGAATGCTTACAATTCAGTTTCCAACCTTGGAGTGAAAGCCTGCACCGGCATTGTTTATTGTTCTCCGGGAGCTGTGGAAGGCGGGAGGCAGATGCCACATTCCTGTTCCCTGGGGCTGGGGCAGGCAGGTTTACTCCTGAGTTTGGGGAGTTGGGAGAAGCCCAGGCCACAGCTCTGCGGTCCCTTCACTGGGGCTTCAGGGGTGTTTCTTGAACTTCAGACCTGCAGTGGCAGCTTCAAGGGCAGAAGTCCTTCCTGTGGGTCATTCCTGTAGAGCTGTGGGCCCAGCCCGGAGCTGTGCGACCACCCTCCCTCCCCCAACATTCTACACGCACCTACTTTCCTGCATCAGATGCTTCCTGCCTGCGGTGCCACAGCAGCATCTACTTCCTACAGAGAATCCAGACACGGAAAATGAGGGCTGCAGTGCAGCAGCTATGGGACTCCCCAGAACAAGGACAGGGCCTCAGAGACTGAAAAGAGGACACACCCAGGAGGGTCCGTGTGGGGAAGGGTCCGCTGGCACAACCTCCACTGGTCCTGCCCGGCTCGGGCTTGCCTCACACATTAAGTGCCACAGTCATTGGACCCACGGAAGATGTGCTGCCGCTGCTGCCACAGCCAGAGCATCCAGAGCGCGTTGTGTGTCCAGGCACGTCTCTGACGACTCTAACATCACCTTGTTTATTCCTCAGAACCCCCACGAGGCCGGTACCGTGTCTCCCTCACTTTACGGAGGAACCTCTTGCTCGCTCCTCACAGGAGTCCCACGAGGAACTACATTATTCCCATTTCACAGGTGAGGGAACTGAGCCCCAGAGAGTCAGTGACCCGCCCATGATCACATGATAGACGAGTGGCCTGTTTGCTAAACTCTACACCCCAGTGCTAACTGGTCGGCCCAGGGCCTGAAAGGGAAGCGCTGAGGCTACACGGGTGTGGGGGGAGGAAGGGGGCGACACTTGTCATCTGCTCTCACAAGGGGGAAAGGGAGAGGGTCCTCAATCTGCCCGCCTGGGATCCCGCAGGCCCCTGCCTTCCTGGCCGCTGCCCAGGCAGCCACGGGCGGGCGCTGCCACAGCGGCGCTGCAGGGGACGGTTCTGTTCTACTTCCCTTCGAGGGGACCTCTGGTCACTCCCTGTTGTTCTGGAAAGTTAAGCCTTTCCCCCTGGCCTTGTCCAACCAGTGGAAATCCACAAACAAAGCTGTGTTCTGCTTCTGAGCTCCTGGTTCCCATTTCTATTGCTTTTCTGATCCATGTCTGTGCCCGGAGCCCAAGCCCGGGGCTGGCGCTCAGTGAGGTGGGGCACTCACAAAACCACTGCTGGACACACGATGGCTGCTCTGTGCCTCTCAGGCACCCCTCAGCACGGCCCGCTGACCCCACCTCGCCAGCATCCCCAAGGCTTTGTGGGGTGCACTCCCCTGGACTCCCCTCCAGTGCATCCGCACTCCCAAGTTCCCTCCTGTGTCACCGGAACTTTCCTCAATAAAGGAGGAGCACCACTTTACTCCAGGTAATAGTCCAGCTGAGTTGAAGTCCCCGCCTGTTCTGGAAGGAGCTGCCTGCGCCTCATATACCCCCTTGTCTGTGCAGTGACGGATTCACTTCCAGCAGAAAAATAAACAATCCTATTGAAAATGGATTTCCCATAGAAGACATGCAGATGGCCAAGAGGTCCATGAAAAGGTACTCAATATCGCTAATCATCAGAGAAATGCAAATCAAAACCACAGTGAGATAGCACCTCACACCTGCAGAATGGCCATCATTAAAAATCAAGATGACAAATGCCGGAGATGACTTGGAGGAAAGAGAACCCTTGTGCACTGTTGGTGGGATTTCAAATTGTTGCAGCCACTGTGGAAACAGCATGGAGGTTCCCCCCACCCAAAAAATTAAAAATATAACTGCTATCTGATCCCACAATTCCACTTCCATGTTTATCCAATGGAAACAAAAACACTAAGGGTTCCAGGTTCGATTCTAGTCAAGGCCAAGGGCACATGCCCGGGTTGTGGGCTCAGTCCCTGATAGGGGGCATGTAAGAGGCAGCCAATCAATGATTTTCTCTCACCATTGATGCTTCAATCTCTCTCTCCCTCTCCTTTTCTCCCTGAATAAAAATCTCTAAGACTTTTTATAGATACTAACAAGCTGATTCAAAATTTATATGATAATGTAAATGACCTAACATCTTACCTAATAATAGACCAACATATAAATTGACTGTCCTTCCACTGTGCGCTCTAACCAATCAGGAGAGTATGCAAATTAACCCAACAAAGATGGCGTTTAATTTGCATATGTAGCTCTAAGCGGCAGAGCGAAGCCAGACGCCCCCGGGGCCGGCTCCGGCTGAGCCCGGCCAGAGCGCAGGCCTGGGTCCCGGGTGCCAGAGGCAAACCGGTGCCAGCAGCCAAGGGAAGAGAAGGCCTAGTGCACGAATCTCTTCATGCAACAGGCCTCTAGTTCAGTCATAAAAAGGAAGGAAATCCAGCCATTTGTGGCAACATGGATGGACCTGGAGCAGCGGTTCTCAACCTGTGGGGTCGCGACCCCTTTGGCAGTCAAAACGACTGACCCTTTCACAGGGGTAGCCTAAGACCAATCTGCATATCAGATATTTACATGACGATTCATAACAGTAGCGCCATGACAGTTATGAAGTAGCCACGAAATAATTTTATGGTTGGGTCATAACATGAGGAACTGTATTTAAAGGGCCAGAAGGCTGAGAACCACTGCTAGAGGGTATGATGCTAAGTGAGATAAGTCAGAGAAAGACAAATACCATATGATATCACTTAGAGGTGGAATCTATAGGTGGAAGGAGGGGCCTTGGATGAAGGCGATCAAAAGGTACAAGCTGTCAGGTATAAGATAAAACACTGGGATGTCACATAACTACTGGGAACCCGACTGGATGCATATTCGAAAGTGGCTAAGAGAGTAGACCCTAAGACTTCTCATCACAAGAAAAAACACATTTTTTTCTTTTCCTTTTTTTGTTGTATCTATATGAGATGACGGATGTTAACTAAACTTGAGTTTATCATTTCACGATATATATGTCAAGTCATTATGCTGTATATACACTTTAAACTTACACAATGCTATAATTACATCTCAATAAAACTGGAAGAAAAAAGAAATGCCTATCTTTTTAAAAGAATGTACCCAAAGAAGTCAGACCTTTGTTCCCCTCTTGGAAGATAACCTCTAACCTCCTGCAATAAAGAATTTGGCTGTGTTTGGTCATTAGTTTCTGAGAGGTAGCCCCTAAATCCTAGGAATTTCTCAAGTGATAGGAGTCTCGGCCATTCAAGATGAGCTCTGATGGTTTATGCCAGTGATGGCGAACCTATGACACGCGTCTCAGAGGTGACACGCGAACTCATTTTTTTGGTTGGTTTTTCTTTGTTAAATGGCATTTAAATATATAAAATAAATATCAAAAATATAAGTCTTTGTTTTACTATGGTTGCAAATATCAAAAAATTTCTATATGTGACACGGCACCAGAGTTAAGTTAGGGTTTTTCAAAATGCTGACACGCCGAGCTCAAAAGGTTCGCCATCACTGGTTTATGCTAATAAAGCAACTCAAAGTGGGGGGCAGCCACACTATTAAGCTACTGTGATGTCATCAAACCTCCAGGGAAGGGGTGGAGGATGAGGTCAACTGAGTGGCGAGCGATGTAATCAATCATGCCTATGGAATACACCCCAGGAGAACTCTGGCACAGAAGCTGGTGAGCTGGTGCTGGGGGAGCGACTCCGAGGGAGAAGACAGCGGAGCTTTGTGTTTGGGATCCTTCAGATCTCACCACCTGATTGTGTCTGATTGGTATCCTTCTGCTCTAATAAATGTATCGCACTTTCCTGAGGTCTGTGGGTCATTCTAGTACATTATTGAGCCTGAGGGCATCATGGGAACTCTGGAATTCGCAGCCAGTGGCCTGCAGTGAGTGTGGCCTGAAACCCCGGATTCGCAGCTGCTGGGCGAGGGCAGGCTTGCAGAGGCTGTGCCCTTCACTGAGACTTGTGGCCCAACTCCACATAGTTGGTGTCAGAAGCCATTGCCTTGGGTTTGGCAAACGTGTTGCACAGTCCCGAGGGGAGCACCCTAGATGTGGTCAAGGGGCCCTCCTGATACAGGGATCCCCCCTCCTTCACAGAGAGCAGGGCACCTCAACGAGATCCAAAGGCAGGAACATCCTCCGCAGGAATCCTTCCGTGTGACCCTCCAGAGGAAAGCCAGTGAGGGAGGAAGGCGGGGAACCCAGATAAGGGGAGAGGAGCGGAGAGAACAGGAAAGTTCAGGGAGGAAAAGGCATGGCTTGCTGGGGCACAGCAACCCTGCTCCATCGGTGAACATGGGGTGCTCAGCCCCTCACTGGTTCAGGGGAGCTGCACTAACGCAGCAGGTAGGTGGTGGGGCATTGACAAGACATTTGATTTGTAAATCAGGAAGGTTTTCCCAATTCACTGAAGACGTATGTAAGTTCCATTTAAAGAGCAGTCATTCCTGACCGACCTAACATGCTTAGCGCCTCCTTATTATTAGATTATGCAGCCCTAGCCAGTCTGGCTCAACCGGAAGGGTCCTAGGTTCAATTCCGGTCAAGGGCACATACCCAGGTTGTGGGCTTAATCCCCAGTAGGGGGTGTGCAGGAGGCAGCCAATTAGTGATTCTCTCTCATTGATGTTTCTATGTCCCTCCCCCTCTTCCTTCCTCTCTGAAATCAATAAAAATATATATTTTTTAAAAAAATAAAGACTATGCATCTGCTGTGACCCAAACTAAACCCCACCGGGTGTCACCTGCCCTTTACCTAGAGAATGGTATGCCCGTGTGCCACGACAGGAGATAATCTGTGCTTGTCACTTTCCTTCTACCCAGATAAAGAACCCACATCAGCTTTTCCACAAAAGAAAAGTTTCCAAGATGCCACCCATACTTGGAAAAAGCCAGGTTGAAATACCATTCAAGTCAAACTTTCTTGATATTACTCTCTCTTTCCCCGGGAGCACTGCACTACAACAGATTCGGACACCTGTGGCCTCTTCCTTCAAAGCAAAAAGCCAGCAACAACCCCAAGCTGATAAGATTAATCTAAAGAGCAAATTATGGTGTAATTTCCTATGCTGATACTTTGTAGTTAATTTTAAAAAAAGGTTTCATTTTCCTATTGGTCTGATTTCACAGGAACATGTTACCTGTTTCTGTGAGGCATATTTTTCTCCTGGAAGAGAGGCGCTGATTGGCCCCAACCTGGTGTAATGAAAATTTCCAATGTAAACTCATTTTCCCTCCGTTTCAGCAATTTTAAATCTATATATAGAGATATCATTGTCAGAATTGCATTGTTAGCTTCTCCTGGTAAACTAATTGCCTCACACTGTCATTGCAAATAGAGATCGATTAATGGGTCTCACGTCCCAACTGATTCCAGCTCTGATCTGCTTACTAGCATGTACCAGCAACTTCACCCACGGACGCAACACCTTACAAGAGACCATCAAAATGCTGAATGTCCTCACAGCGAAAAAGGTGAGTGAGCTATCTGCCACCATCTCTCCCGATGTGTGGTGATGCTGTGTGTATTTCTTAGACTATGAGAAGAACATAACAGCTTCTAGAGAAGTCAGTAGTTGGTGGATGGGGATGGGAGACTTCTCCCTGGCACTTTTTTTCCCCCCTGCGGGACTGTCGGGAGTTTTCTCAGTTTGAGGGAGTGGGAGCTGCTTGGCAAGGATCGCTCTGCTTAGTTGGAGGTAACTGTATCTCTTGCTCTCTTCTCTTGTTCCTGGCCGCGCCAAGGATCCACGGTGTATGGAGCTGACCGTATCAGACGTCTTGGCTGCCCCAAAGGTAAGAGCTGTCTGGGGTGGTCTGCTTGGCAGACGGGTGACTTGGGACAGGAGAGTCATCGATAAGTGTTTGATCAAGAAATGTATTTCTTAACGGAAAGCGAACAGGCCCAAATTAACTATAAGGTGTTAAATGTTTTCAAAGAATAAGAATTCTGATCTTTACTCTCAAAACATGTTTTGGAGTTTCTGGTGACATTTGATTTAGAGGATGTCTAATAGAGAGCTTGGATTTTGTCAGCCTAATGGAGATCCTGGTCAAGGAAGTGCTCTTTAGGATTCCCCCAGCCCCGGCCTAGGACCTGGGACATAGGAGGTCCTCGTTAAATGCTTATTGAAGGAGAGAATTTTCTGGCCCATACATTTCCGAAAAAACAAATACGCTCACAAAAACAGATATTGAGATTACAGGTTGAGGGAGCTTTCATTTTGTCTAAGAGACTTCCTATGGCAACAGAGAAGGTATTGCCAGAGCCTCATCTTCCGCCGCCTGGTCACCTCGCAGCCCACCGGCTCCGGGGTGCTGTCCAGGGAGCCTCGGCTTGCTCTGTCCTGCCAGCTCCCCTCCGGCCTGGTCCGGAGCCCTCCTGCCAGCTGAGGTCCAACTCATCCCTGCTTCTGGCTGCTTGGGCATCTCGCCTTTCCACCTCCTGTGCGCCTCACCCCCGCCCCTCCATCTGCAGTGGGAGGAGATAGATTTGACAGCTGATAGTGCATGTTCTCTGACAAACACATGACTACAGACATATCAATAGCTTTGTGCACATCAGTTCCTGTTTTCATGGAAACACACGACTGAGAATGAAAAACCCAAAGCTTCAATTTGCCAGTGGTCTCCTAACCACCTGCTTTCCACGTGTGCTGGGGGTGCCTGGCCAGGAGTGAAGCCCCGCGGGCTGGGCAGGGCCATGTCCCAGCACTGAGGCCATAAACAGGCCCATCCTACTTCATGAGAAAAACTACTCTTTGGCCTTTATCTGGATATCATTTCATTAAAGATTATTCCAGGGATCTGATATACAGTAATATATAATATCATAATAGAATTATACATAACATTATATAAAATAAGTGTATAGTATGTAAGTATAAATATTATATAATTTGGTCCTTCAGAATCTCATTATGTATCAGACTCTATCGGTAGGATGGGTTTGGAGATTTTATACCTATAAGATTATATACAGGGTGGGCAAAAGTAGGCTTACATTTGTGAGTACGTGAAACACAGGGTTTATTCTTGTATTATTATTTATTCTTGTATTATTTTCCATACAAACAACTGTAAACCTACTTTTGCCTCATCCTGTATGTTAATGCAATATATTTATATATGTGTGTGTGTGTGTGTGTGTGTATAAATAAAATAGCCAAGAGTCCACAGGTTGTGCTCTGGGCTCCCCAGAGAGCAGCTACATTGCCGAGAGCGCTCTACCAAAGCCAAGGGCAGGCCCTGAAGGAAGTGCAGAGAGTCTGAAAGTGTGGTTTTAGCCCTGGTTCTGCTATTAACTAGTTGTACGGCCTGTGGCAAGTCTCCACACCTCTCTGTGCCTGTTTCCAGATCTGAAGAAATGCTTTTGGCTGGAATGCAACTATTGAGTTAGTGGAAAGTGACGTTGTAAGATGCTTCAACTGTTGATGAAAGAAAACTGGTTGTAGAGAAGCAATAATTCTAAGAGGGAGGGGCCGTGGTTGGAAATGATCAAACCTTCCAAGTCCGGGGGACCCCTCTCTGGCCTGTCTCTAGAAGACCCAGCCACCCCTCAGCCCACTGAGGTGCAGGCCTGGCCACGCTGCTCTCCTCCCAGCCTGGGCCCTCTCTGCACTTGGTTCGAACATACCTCCCTCAGCGCACAGGCAGACATCTCCTTCACCCCACCCTACCGCCAACACCTTCCCCGACCTGCTTCTGTCCCTCCTGATTAACAACCTCATTTTCCTATCTTTCCTTTTACTCAAGACTCAGTGCTCACTTATCTAGGAGGATATTTCAGAACAAGGAAAGGTGGTTCTTTTAAAAATCCACAGAGGCGATATGTGGAAGAGAAAGTTATGCATCCTTGTGTTCCTGAAAAGGAATACCTTTCCGAGATCGTGTATCAGTTTTATTTCTTTTGGGAATCAAAAATTCCTGCATCTCCCTGTTGGATAACATCCTGCTCTGGGCAGTTGCTGGCAAGAATGTGCTGATCTAAGTCCTGGGCTTCACAGGCAATGCCTGCCCAGGCCTCCATGAAGTTAAGGTGGTCTGAGGAAGAGCAAAGTGCAATGCAAGCAAACTGCTGGTCTAGGAAGGATTTCTTGGGTGGACCCTTGAAGGTATTTTCTACCAAAGAGAGCTCAAGTTCATAATTTACAGAAAGCTCTATGTCAACCCCCAATTTATTTTGGAGGGTGGGGGAAGTGAAGGATTTTCTTATACACAGCACTGGCTCACCAAATCTGGGCAGAAGTGTAGATAATGGATATGACACAAATGGGACTGAGTTTTTACAGGCCTGGACGAAGCTAGTGAAGGGCCAAGTTAGAGCTCTATAGGAGTCCCTGCCACAGAAATCTCCCAGGAGGTGCCTGGCTGGTGAGGGAGCTCCCCTGGCCTGCCCCTGGGCCTCCCCTTTGAGTCCCTTTCCCTGTGCAGTTCTGAGCTGCGAGGTCCGCAGGCTGTGAAGTGTGCCCCTGAGCTGGGCTGCACACATGCGGGCAGCGAAAGCTGGACACGCAGCTGAAAGCAGTCAGCATGGGCTGGCTTCCTGTTGCTGCGATACCAATGGAACTAAAACTCTAGCCCTTTGTTTAAAAGGCCTTAAGAATTAGGTTGTTTTGACCTTTTCCCACTTGATCCAAACTCTTTTCAATTCCTCTTTTACCCTAATGGCCTTCAGGAAGTCCTCTGACAAGTATCAGTGGTTCTCAACCTTCCTGATGCCGCGACCCCTTAATACAGTTCCTCATGTTGTGGTGACCCCCAATTTCATTGTTACAAATTGAACATAATTAAAGCATAGTGATTAATCACAAAAACAATATGTAATTATATATGTGTTTTCTGATGGTCTTAGGCGACCCCTGTGAAAGGGTCGTTCGACCCCCAAAGGGGTCGCGACCCACAGGTTGAGAACCGCAGCGATATAGAGGTTTCCCTGTATTATACGGCCATCCATGCAATACTGAGAGGCAGCCCATTCTCTAGGCTCCAAGCCAGCGTTTCTCCAAAGTCTCATTAGGTTTTGATGGAAAAATAAGCCAAGGGGCTCGTCTCCTCTTGGCCCCCTTGAACCTCACTGTTCTCTCTACAGCCACACGGGTCTGCCTCATCTGCGTCCACAGGTGGTATGTCTTCCCCAGGCCTCACCGCCCAGAGGCAGGGTGCTATATGGGAGATTTCTTGGCTCCCTGAGCCCAAAGATACCAGTGCTGCTCTTAAATTTCCAACTGGAATCAGGGCCCAGGACTCTCACCAGCTCATGAAGTGGGTGCCCTTCCAAGGCTGTGCCCATTCCCCCCCCCCGCCCCCCCCCTAGAGGGGGAGGTTCCAGGAAGCTTCTGTAGTTTGGAATTCTGGTGTTTCTAGAATTTTGCCTAGATAATAAGAGATGAACACAGGTATCTACACAGATGACTCACTGCTGCGTTTATTTACAAAAGCAAAAAAAACTGCAATAATAGGGGATTGATCAATTAGGGTACAAATATGCTATGAGTTCCTACAGAGCTCTCAATCCCATGTTCCAGATACTTTTGAATAACTGAATACACCTGTACTATATGTTAAGTGTAAAAAGGTTACAAAACAGTACCAATAGTTGGTCCCTATTTTGAAAAAAAGTATTTTTAAAAACCTGGGAAGATATTTACCAAAATAATAACAGTAATTATCTCTGGCTGGTAAGATAACGAGTGAATTCATTTTTTGTTGCATATATACTATTTTTATAGTAAACTTACATGACCGTGATAACTGTAAGAACATACAGAGCTGCCTGGACAGTGCTTCTCATGTAAATCTCCCCTGGAGCTACTGTAATGCACATTTGTGGTTCAGGGAGTCTGGGTGGGGACTAGGATTCTGCATTTCCAACAAGCTCATGGGTGATGCCTGTGCTGCTGCCCCACGGGCCACGTGCTGAGTGGGAAGGGCCTGGAGCGTGTCCTGAGAGACGCCAGGAGAGCTTCATCTGCTCTGGATCGGACTCGAGTTAAGACCACTCTCCAGACCCTGTGACTTTGCTTTTTAGGGGAAATGAGAGCACACACCAGGCCTGCTTCAGACGGATACACAACTTCTCTCCCAGGTTCCCAGCAAGAGCTGTTTCCCTGCTTGTACGTTCCCTCCTCTAAGGCCCAAATGTCCCCAAGAAGAGGCATGCGGCCAGAGCCCCATCAGAGCTGCCAGCATTCCAAGGAGGTTCTGACCATGTACATGCAAGGTCAAAATCTCCTGACTGCTGCCCCGTCCAAGGCCCAGCTCAATGCTACCCTCTCTCAGATGCTTCCTGATCTCCCAAGGCCAGACTCCTGGGGCACCTCACCAGGATCCTGGCACTCACCTAGCTGCGGGGAAATGTCTTATCTCCTTACTTGGACCCAAGTTTATACACACACTGCTGTCTCCCATGGGGACAGCTAAATGGAGAGTGCGGCCCACAGCAGCACTGTTCAGGCAAAGGATGGGCATCCCGTTATTCAGCACATATGTAGGACTTCCAGGGAGACCTGGGCTTTCAAACCCCATAGGAATGACTGTGAGCTCACGTAGTCATCTTCCACAGAAAGAAGCGGACTTGAGCTCCAGACAGATGGATCTACATTCAAATCCCCACTGTGTCCTCTCCTTAGTTGAGTGACTTTATTAGGCATCCTTTCAGCAAAAACCCTCTAAGACAGTGGTTCTCAACCTTCCTAATGCCGCGACCCTTTAATACAGTTCCTCATGTTGGGGTGACCCCCAACCATAAAATTATTTTCGTTGCTACTTCATAACTGTAATTTTGTTATGAATCATAATGTAAATATCTGATATGCAGGATGTATTTTCATTGTTACAAATTGAACATAATTAAAGCATAGTGATTAATCACAAAAACAATATGTAATTATATATGTGTTTTCCGATGGTCTTAGGTGACCCCTGTGAAAGGGTCGTTTGACCCCCAAAGGGGTCGCGACCCACAGGTTGAGAACCGCTGCTCTAAGGGCAAGGAAACAGGGAGCGTCTGAGGAAAAAGCTGCTGAATTTGCAGATAACTGGGAGCGGGAGAAGCTGTTTGCAGAGGTTTATGGCTGTTGGTGAGCAGCCTTCATTACCATGGCAAGAATCCTTGAATACCTGAGCCTATGTCTGAGCTAACCTGCCTTCATCACTTGTCTTCCTGGAAACCAGAAACCAGAAGGAAAAACCTCTCTCCCATGTTCAGAACAGAGCTAGTGTACAACTATCTGGTATTTCTCTTTCTAGAACACAACTGAGAACGAAACCTTGTGCAGGGCCGCGACAGTGCTCCGGCAGGTCTACAGGCACCACAAGTGCTTGACCAAAATATTGAGCGGACTTGACAGGAACCTCAGCAGCATGGCCAACAAGGTAAGCCGCCTCATGCCAACAGCATGGCTCCCGGCGGACAGCACCTTCACGCCTCAATGCTCCTCCTATGAGTGGTAGCCCCGTTAATCAGCCCATCCATTCATTCAAGCAGTATTTGCTGAGGCTCTATGTGTGCCAGGTGCTGTTCTAGGCACTGGGGATACAGTAGTAGGGAGAAGGCAGAGTCGCTGCCCTCAGAATGTTCCAGTGGGGGAGACAGGAAAGCAAACTAACGTGCCCACGATGTCCAGCAGGGTAAGTGTGCGAAGAACATAGGAATAAAGAACATAGGGGTTAGGAGGAAGAGGCTGATTAGGAGTTGGTGACATCATCTGAGAAGAACTTAAATTACGTGAGGGAGCAGGCCTCATAACTAACTGGAGAAAGAACATTCCTGGCAGGGGGACAGCTGTGCAAAGGCCCTCAGGCAGAAATGAGCTTCATGTGTTCAAAGAGCAGTAGGAGGGCCAGGGTGGCTGGACCAGAGTGAGCAGGGGATTTTAGCGGGAGATCAGATCACACTGGGCCTCTGGACTCTGCCCCAAGTACGGTGGGAAATACCCACCCGGCTTTTAGCAGGACAGAGACTACAATCTGATTTTTGTGACTTAAAAAGATTATTCTGGCTACTGTGTGGTAGACTGAATAGGGAGTGAGCAAGTAGGTCAGGTCACTAGAAGGTCAAGTAAGATGAAGACAGAGATGGCCATCGGATTTGGCATGACAGGGGCATCGGCAAAGCTGATATAAATGGAGATGTGGTAAGGAAAGGCTGACTGAAGTGGGATCCATAGAAAATGGGCAGGGAGGAGTGAGAAAGAAGAGGCAATGAGCACAGAAAAGTCTTCTGAGGTGTTTGCTATAGGTGGCAGAGAAATGGACCAACAGCTGAAGGGCAGGTGTGGAGTGAGGGAAGTTCTTTGAAGGTGGGCTATATACTCAGCATGTGAATGTACTAATGGGCATAGTCCAGTGAGAGGGGAGAACCAACAGTGCAGGAAAGAAGGAGAGCGAAGAGTGGACGTTATCTAATGTATAGTAGAGGAACTGGGCCATTCACCCCTCCCTGGGCTGGTTACCTTATCTATTAGATAAGGTGACAGAATAGGGAGCTGACATTATACTCAATTCTCTTTTAATCCTCTTAATCATCTTATAAAATCCGCACTGTTTTTCCCATTTTACAAAAGAGGAAACTGAAGCATTCTATAAATGAAATGTTTGTCCTAAGAAATATAATAAATAGTAAACTGGTAGAGCTGAGACCCAAACTGAAGCAGTGGCCTGGAATCCTTCCCACGTGGCATGCTGCACGCTGTGTTGTTGCTATTTAATGGGCAGGAGGGCAAATGGACTGAACCTCTCTCAGAAGCCCAGGTGCCCCACAGAAGACCTAGGACAGCAGTGGGCAGGTCTCAGCCTCTACCTTCATGTTAGGCCCCTGAGCAGCACCTAGCAGTGTGTGACACACGTCTCCAGACACTGTGGCACCCTGAAGGCAGATACTGGAAATAGGCAAGCCCTGCTGTCCTCGTGGTGGAGTCAGACTCCCCCTCAATCTAGACTAGAGGCCTGGTTCGATCATTGCTCCGGTGCTAAGTGCCAGAGTGGGCTTGACTGGAGCAGACAGGCAGGACAGCAAGACTCGAGTATTTAGCAATGCAAGCTAATGAAATGTTTCTTTTGTAGACCTCCTGTCCTGTGAACGAAGCCAAGAAGAGGACACTGAAAGACTTCTTGGAAAGGTTAAAGACCATCATGCAAGAGAAATACTCAAAGGGTGGAAGCTGGATATTTTAATTTATGAGTTTTTAATAACCTTATTTTAAAAATATTTATATATTTATAACTCATCATAAAATAAAATATATGTAGACTCTGACAGCATGGTTTCACTTTACTCGCAATGGCACCTTACTTGACAACTTTTGGGGAAACCAATTTAATTTGCTGAGAACCTAGTATGGAAGTAAAAAAGGAAAGATTGCTTTCCTCTCTCTAGCTGCGGACACAATGCACAAAATGCCTAAAGAACACAAGTCCACTTAAGACATAGATGATGAGAGCGAGCTGCAGAGTGGGCCCATGAGTCCTGCTGACGACAATTCTGAATGGAGAAGGTGTCCCCTGGGTGCTTAGAACATGCTTCTCTCATCGGCACAGGGTTGTTACATTGAGACTATAGACAGTGATGGCGAACCTATGACACGCGTGTCAGAGGTGACACGCGAACTCATTTTTTTGGTTGATTTTTCTTTGTTAAATGGCATTTAAATATATAAAATAAATATCAAAAATATAAGTCTTTGTTTTACTATGGCTGCAAATATCAAAAAATTTCTATATGTGACACGGCACCAGAGTTAAGTTAGGGTTTTTCAAAATGCTGACACGCCGAGCTCAAAGGTTCGCCATCACTGCTCTAGGGGAAAGTAATTTTATCACACTACATGACTCTGCAGTGAATCATGTTTAAAGCTCTAATAGTGTAAATTATCTTGATTCTCAAGTCTTAGAATCAACAAAGCACAGAAGAATTATGGTTACAGAACAGACTGCAAATGCTACCAACCTGACACTCTAAAAGGTATAGCTGAATATGGTTGAGAGGTAAAAGAGGAGGGAAAGAATGAGAGGTGGGGACCTAATATCCCTAGCCCACTCAGCGACGGAGGCCGTTAAGCAATACTGTCTACGGTTGATAGAATGAGAACGAGATTTAAGTATTTATTCAAAATTGCAAAGGTAATAGTGTGCAGCGCCAGCACGGCCAAGGGTGAACCTGAGTGGGGGCGGCTGAAAGGCTTAGAAAAGACAGACAAGAGAATGAAAGCTGGGTCTCAGTGGGACGCTGCTTCTCTGAGAGATAGCGCCAACGCCCACAGCCATGCCTTTATTTTATAGCAGATGCCACAAAGCAAAGTAAGGGCGTGATCAAGATGTTTACAACATTCTCCTGGGTTTCAACCCTACTCAACTACATGCACCTGAACTCTATCAAGCCCACATCACTCAGGCACATGGGGCCATGTGTTTGGACCATAGGTTCAAGCTTACAACCATAGCTGTTGGCTATAATTGTGCTGGGAGGGCCCTGCCCTCCAAGCTGGGACTTGCACATGGCAATGAGAAGACTGTGCCCTCTCATCAGTCCAAGGCTTGAACCTGTCCAAAACACTGTAGCGGCACCCCACATAATAGAAGATCTAAAAATAATCATATATATATATGATATAAGCCTAAACAAGAGTTACGCCCGAATGACCGGAAAAACCTAACAACTGGTCACTATGGCATGCACTGACCATCAGGGGGTAGACGCTCAATGCAGGAGCTGCCCCTGGTTGTCAGTGCGCTCCCACAGGGGGAATGCTGCTCAGTGAGAAGCTGGACTAATGGCAGCGCTACCGAGAGGTGGCAGACGCAGCGGCCGGGGTGAGCACGAGTGGCAAGGCACCTGGCCCCAGCTTGGGCTCCTCCCTGGCCACCTGCGCACTGCGAGGAATTCCGGACTGCGAGAGGGCACAGGCCAGGCTGAGGGACACCCCCCTCCGCTGCACAAACCCATGCACCGGGCCTCTAGTTTACTATAAAACATTTGGAACAGTAAATTAGTGAGGTAAACCCTCACTTTCCAATAAGGAAACCAACACATACTAGTATCTGAAGTTGATAAATCAAAAAATAGTTGGCAAGAGTGATCATGAGTTGATTGTGGTAGCTAGAGATGAGTACATGGGGGTTAATTGTTCTACCCTGCTTTTATACATGTTTGAAAGTTCTTATCATAAAAAGTGTGTGTGGGGGGATCAATAGTGAGTGAATAAAGAGATTATTGGTATTATCATGGTAGCCAAAGGAAAACTAAACACAAAAAAGGGAAGGAGTTTGCTGGGAATGGGACTTGGGTAAGGGAGGAGGCGGATGGCTATTTTAAATCTGTGTGTGACCATGTACACAAACGATAACATGTTTTTAAACATTAAAAAAAAAAACTAAAGTTAAAAAGACAGATGATCACAAACATTGGTGAAGATGTGGGAAAATCGGAATTCTCAGGCATTGCTGGTGTGACTGGAAAATGGTACAGGCACTTTTGGAAACTGCAGCCGCTCCTCAAAAGTCTAAACTTGTTACTGCAAGGACCGGCAATTCCAACCCTAGGCGTCTATCCAGGAGAACGGGGAGCACATGCCCACACACACACCTCTACCCAAATGCTCACAGCAGCATTACTCATAATAACAAAAAATCAGAAACAACCCAATGGTCAATCGACGGATGAATGGACAGACAACAGGTGGTATATCCACACCACAAAATATTACCGGGCGATAATAAATGAGGTGCACGTGCTACAATGTGGGTGAACCTTGGAAACATGATGCTAAATGGAAGAAGCCAGACACAAAAGGCCACATAGAGTACGATCCCATTTATATGAAATGTCCAGGAGAGGCAAATCCATAGAGGCAAAATGGAGAATACTGGCTGCTCGTATGTGAGTTATAGCTCAATAAAGCCGTTATTTTAAAAAATTAAAGGGGAAGAAAATTAGTGTCAAGTCACGGAAACTTGCCTTTGAAGACATGTTCTCTGCAAGAATATGGATCTAAAACAGTGAATGAGCATTCTTTTCATCTTCGCGTACACGTGATAAAAATTAATACTAGTACTAAAATTATACCAACACATGTAACATCTTTTTAACTCTTTCAAAATAAGGGAACAAATCAAAAGCTTAAAGTCTCACCCTGACCACAGCCAGTTTCACCCTGCCCACATAAAATACCAGCATGCCCAGGGCAACCAGTAACTAAGTCATGGAGCCTTCAAGGCCCCACTGAAATACGAGTTTCCCTTCTTCTTTGATTGAGGCACATTTGCATTCAATGGCTAATGTGAGCTGTAGTCTGCCACAGGATATGAGCTGTGGGCTGCAGTTTGTGTGCGAGGCCAGGGTGGTAGAGAAGGGCTGAGGGGAAGAGGTGTTTTAGATGGGCCACAGCAAGGACAGAGGCAGGCTCCACGCAGGTCTGTCATAAGATAAGCTTCAATGGTTATGATGCAACTAACTCTCTACTTACTTCCTGACAAGTGATGCTGGGCTCTGGGTGGAAACACTCAACAATAAGCCCTTGTTTACCAAGGGAGTGAGACAACATGAATTGAGGCCACACATCAAAAGTATGAGTGCAGGAACTTTAGGATCAAGTGAAAGTTGAGATGCTTGTCATTTAAACACATTCACTTAGGAAACTTAGCCACAGCCCATGCCTGCTTCATGCAACATGCCTCTTGCCTGTGCATGGAATGGGTACGTTGACAGCAAAGATTGAACCCCTTCCTCCCACTAGCAGCTACCTCCTACCTTTTACCTGTGAATATATTATATCTCTAACTGGCATTAGTAGGTAATAAATACCTATTAAACAAATAAGTGAAAGAAAAAAACATTTCCATTTCACCTATATGTGGAATCTAAAGAAAATAAATGAACAAAATTGAAATAGACTCATAGATACAGAGAACAAACTGAAGGGTGTCAGAGGGGAGGTGAGTGGGGGTCTGGGTGAAAAAGGTGAAGGGATTAAGAAGTACAGTCAGGGGGATGGAAAGTACAGCATGGGGACTATAGTCAATAATATTGTAATAACTATGTATGTTGCCAGGTGGGTACTGGAAATACCAGGGGGATCACTTTGTGAATGTCTGTCTCCCGCGGTTCTCAACCTGTGGGTTGCGACCCTTTCACCTAAGACCATTGGAAAACACATATATAATTACATATTGTTTTTGTGATTAATCACTATGCTTTAATTATGTTCAATTTGTAACAATGAAATTGGGGCTCACAACATGAGGAACTGTATTAAAGGGTCACGGCATTAGGAAGGTTGAGAACCACTAAACTCTAAACACTATGCTGTACCCCTGAAACTAACAGAAAATAATACTGAATATAAACTGTAATTTTTAAAAAACCATGCAACCTAATAAGAGAAAAAACAAGTTTCACTCAATCTATGGCTGACTGACTTTTACTGAGACATTCTTGGCCCAATTAGAAAAGTTGGCCTCGATAAAATGCATCAGGGGCTCTCTTGCTGCTGCTATTGATGGATGTGTCCATCCGGTTAACTGGCCCTGTTTTCCCCCCACCTTTCCCCACAGCGCCCAGACCATCTGAGACTGAGGAATCCTGTGGCAGAGTGTGTGCACAGCTCTCTCAGGGAGCAGGGTGCCGCGGCCTCTTAGCATGCAGGGTGAGCTCTGGTTCCTACCAGCTTCCCCAGAGGTGGAGTGAGCACTTATTCTAGTCTAGTGGTTCTCAACCTTGGCTGCACATTAGAATCACCTGGGAATCTTCTTAAAATCCTGATTTCTGGGCCTCATCCTCCAGAAATTATGTTTCTTTGTTATGGGGTGAGGCCACAACATTAGTAACAAAGAAACAGAATTTCCGGAGGATGAGGCCCAGAAATCAGGATTTTAAGAAGATTCCCAAGTGATTCTAATGTGCAGCCAAGGTTGAGAACCACTGCTCTCGGGGCTGATTCATTGGTTCAACTTGCAGTTCATTAGGGCTCCCATTCCCAGGTGGAAACTCCTGTTCCTGTCATGCCTAGTATTTCCTGAACGGGTCTCTGCCCCAAGCACTCCGACATTCTCTCTCCAGCTCTCTGAAGTGTTTATCTTCTAATGCGTCCTTCCTGGCCACTTCTTCTTAGTTCGACTTCCAGTCTCCAAGCAGTCTATCCCTTTCTGTTTCCAATAGCCAGTAGAAGCCCAAACACAAGCATGTACTGGTGTCTTGTGTGCTGACCGCACACCAGTAACTGCTAGGTAATGCGAGTAAAGAGAAGTGAAGGTGTAGGTGTTGGTCATCGAGGTACCAGCCGAGCCCAAGAGAGCCAGCGGAGGAGGGGGAGGTTGGCTCCTCTGGCTCACAGCCAGTGCAGTCTCCAGCACACAGTGTGACATCATCTGCTCTCCCAGCGCCCCACCTAATCAATCCTTCACCGTCTTTCCAGCAGTACTTTCTGTAAAACAATTCCAGTGACCACTTAAGATCCCCCGTGGTTTCCTGCTGCTTACAGAAAACTCACAGCAGGAGGCTGCCTCTCCTTCCTGTGCAGGCTCCATTGTCCCACCCCTTTTGCCCAACTTACCACCAAGGCACAGGGCATCAGGGTTCAGGCCTGGACTGCCTTTCCCAGCATGTTGGACTGCCTCCCACCTCCCACAGCCGTTCCCTGGAGGAACAGCCTTTTCTGGCCTTTTGGTCAGGCAGTGTGCTAGGCACCGTGTTAGCTGCTTGGGAAGAATGCCACGCCTGGCAGCTCCCCCTTCACCCTCCTTTACGACAGCCCTCAACATGCGCTGTCACTCTCCATTTACGTGGCCACAGTGCAGGGTGGGTACACGGTAAATCCAGAAGACACCTGGTGACTGAGCAGCATAACTCAGGAAGGAGGAGAAATCAAGGTCAGCACAGTATTTCTGTAATGACTCTGTACTTTTAGGTTGAGTTAGGCAATATCCTCTTGCTAAGATTGGTATCAACTCTGAGACATATTGTATTTAGTTGTAAAGTCCCAGTTAAATTCCTTTGTACAACTGGAGAAATAAAGCCTTTGATTAAAAACTAAAATTTCCCCCACCCTCAAAACAGGGCTGGGGGAGGGGAGCAGGTGTGGAAGGATGTCTGATCTGCCATACTCTTCGGTGAGAGCCATAAACGTGTTTGGGTAAGACAAAGTGATGTTCTGATCACGTTGATAAAAGCAGCTTGAAGATCGGGTCACAGGAAGCCCAAGATAAATGCTGAGAGGAAGCTGGTTCTTTTTGAAGTAGCCTCTTCATAATCATTTTCCCACACGTTTGTTCAACTTCCGAAGGAGGACTGAGTATCTGATTTGCTTTGCAAATGACACAGCTGAAGAATGCGACATTCAGATAATGTTGTAACAAATGTGTTCAGAGGGGGGGCTTGGCTGGCTGTGAGTTGTGGCTTCAGAGCCCTGTCACTGCTACCGTAGGCACAGGCTACTGAGGGCCCTTAGGCTGATACTGGGGTTTTTGCTTTGATTTCTGGGAGTTCTCATGAGAAGATGGGATGGACAACATGTTGCTGACACCAGGGCAGGTCTTTAATTTTATTTATCTTCATGTTCTACACACATATTAGAGTTTTACATAAGCTAGCAGTCGGGACAAGGAAGAGAGCAAGCCCTGAAATGTCTCCTCTCCTCTGCAAAAAGCACACAAGTTCTTTGAAACTTGCCAACAAATCAGAACTTCTGGACCCCTTTGTAACGATAAGGCTCTAGCATGGTGCTTGGTAATCATTAAGTAGTTATCAAAAGAACCCATGATTAACACTAACCCAAGCAATGATATTGTTTAGGAGATATTTTAATCTCATTAAAATTGTGAAGAGATCATGATATTGCCACCACTCAAAAATGTCTCCTTTTACCTTTTAGTGAGATACATTCTGCACACATACTTATTTACGTTTCTGTTCTCAGCACTAATGAAAAGAATAACAAAACTTGGATAAAAATATTTTTGGTGAAAACTAATTTTATCAATGAGAAGCACATTTAAAAATCTCTCTTCCCATTTTCTGTTAAAGACTCACACCAGCATGACAGTTTCTGGGTGTGAAATTAAATAGGTGTGTTTTTCACCCCCCCCCCCCCCCCCCCCCGCCAAAAAAAAAAAAAAAAAAGTGACATCATAGAGGGGGAAACTGCGTGGCTTCCCTAACCCATTACCCGAGGATTTTTTTTTCATTGATTTTTAGAGAGAGTGGAAGGTAGGGGAGAGACTGAGAGAAACATCAATTTGAGAGACACACTGATTGAATGCTTCCCACGCATGCTCTCCGACCGAGGCTGCAACCAAGGTATGTGCCCTTGACCAGAATCGAACCCGGGACCCTTTAGTCCACAGGCTGATGCACTAACAACAGAGCTAAACTGGCTCGGGCTAAACAGGCCTCTCTTAAACACATGAAACTGAGATGCCAAGTACAAAAAACTGCCTGTTAATATCAGGATGAACATAAACACAAAATAGTTCAATAAAGAAGCAGATCGCTGCTACAGGCATTATGTAAACACTTTTATTTCTTATTTAACCATGCTGCACATGTATATACAATATCAATATGTACAACTTAAACAAATACAATTTATACATAAAATACAATGGAAGTGGGGCTTTTGAAATTAATGCAACAAATTTATTGTACAATTTGTAATTTAGATCAGTATACAGTATTATAGCAATGCTACTGAAGTTACGATTTAAACTAGTCAGACTACAGTGTAAGTTCAAAGGCACTAGGAAGATCTATGTTTTGTTCTAGTATTTTAAATTAAAAATAGCTAAAAAGGAAAACAAATGCATATATTAAGAAATTGGGCAGACACTGGAGTGCTTAAATGTACACTCTACCAATTCCTTAATTCACAGCCCTGTAGGAAACAGAGGGACATTCCTTAAGAGTCAAGGGGAAAGACATTTTAAAAAGACTATGAGGAAACAAAACCCCAAAATCATAATCATAATTTTTCTAAAAATCTTACAGATGAAGTGGCACCCCCCCCAATCCCAAGTGACCTTAAATCTCTTACTGCAAAAAGAAAGGTCCCCTTTTCCTAGAAAGTAGATCAAATGGATTCTATTTGTGGGGTAAACACATGGATTCAGACCTCCCTCCTTGAGTAATCTTATACTTTAATACAAGCACCTAAACAAAAACGAGGACTACGATGATATTTTAATATCCTAACTATCAATATACATAATTACAGAGCTTATTAAAGAATATACCACAACCAATAACATTCTACCAAGGCTCCTTTTAATAAATAATACTTTTTAAAACTAAAGAGAAAATACCCAAACACCTATTTATATGTGCCACTCATTTTAAGTCCATCTATTTCATATAATGAGCAAGTTTGCTTATTTATATCCTTATATGAAATTAACACTGAAGTTACAAAATATTTTAGTTGTGCACAAAGACACAGTAAGTGTGAAGAAACCATAGAACTGCTATGATTGGAGCTAAGAGAATCGCTGTCACGTTAGTGTCCCATGTTTTCATACGGACGAGTCAGGCCTGCCTAAATATATAATTTTGGTATTTCATCAGATGAACAATTATTGTCCATCTGGTATAATAAGTTCTAATGTAAATACTTTTAAAAAACTGCTAAAGTAGCCTATTTTTTTAAAAAAAATTTTAATGCTTTGACTTTTTTTTTAATGTATTTTCTTGATATTTTTACAGAGAGGAAGGGAGAGAGATAGAGTTAGAAACATCGATGAGAGAGAAACATCGATCAGCTGCCTCCTGCACACCCCCTACTGGGGATGTGCCCACAACCCAGGCACATGCCCTTGACCAGAATCGAACCTGGGACCTTTCAGTCTGCAAGCCGACGCTCTATCCACTGAGCCAAACCGGTTTTGGCCTGCTTTGACTTTTTATAAGTTTCTTTTTGTTATTATAGTGGAGTGGAATAGAAAACAATCTAACATACTGGCTTAAGTTTTCTGTGCTGTTTTAGAGCTTAATGTAAAAGCTATTCTTTCTTATTAACTAGATACTTAAAGGCGATAAACATGAACTTCTAAAAAGAAGAAGTATTCATCTTTTCTTTGTATTGGTAAAATTAAGATTTCCCTAGAGTAATTACTAACAGTTAAATGTGCATCTACAATTGCCAAAATATTCTGCTCACAGAAAGCTCTTACAAGACACGTATTCACCTCAAGTCTTCACAGTACGTAAACAGCTGCCTCACAGAGTAAAGTTATAAACTTCTAGCTTACATACTACAAAGAAAACGTTACCAGTTAAATGCAATTCTTATTACCTAGAAAATATGCACCATACACAGGACATTCAGTACACATCTTTGTCATGTACTTTAAATTTATGGACACATTTTTACTACCACCTCACAAGTACACCACCTTTACTCACCCCCACTCTATACATGGCTTTGTAATTATAAACCATTTAACCAAGCTTCTTAAACTAATGTTAACTTAATACTAATTTATTTCAAAATTCACAAAAGATATATTAAGTGGTGTCACATAACATTAAAAAATAAAAACAAAAATTTTGTAAGTAGCCAAAAAGGAAAACACAATTCTATATGGTACAAGTTATTTTACTATAAAATAAATATTATTTTTATTTTTAGAGGAAGATGGTCTGACTGGATTTGTCAATGGAAGAAATTCAGGGAAGAATATTTCTTTTAATAAACTATAAAGAAAAAACAAAACAAAGTATTTTAAAGGTAGAGGATTAAAAGCTATTTTTCTTGCTTTAGTTGTACTTTCTGGGAAATGGAGACTCAATTTTCATCACAATTTAGAACTTAAAAGGAAGCATCCATTAATCACACTTCAAAATAAATTTTTAAAAATATACACGTACAGCAAAGACTAGTGACCAGTATTTAGCTTAATTTCCTGCAACTGTGACTCCTTTATAATTAGGTACATACTCAATGTTTTAAGAGAACATGAAACCAGAACAAAAGTATATTTGATTTAAACTCTAAATGGCAAAAAAGGTCAAGAGAGGTACAGTTCAAACATATTTTCAACATGTACTTCTAAAGATTGACTGTAAATTATAAATTTTCTACAGGTCATCTAATACTTAAAATGCAATAAAGATAACACAAAAATGAGAACATATTTAAACAGGCAGGGCGGGCGTTAGGATTGAATCATTTCTTAGATACGCAGCTCAGACATTCATATATAACAGCAAAACATAGGACAATTAGAACTGCTGCCTATGTGCAAGACAGGACCTACATTTTATTCTATTTTGAACATCCAGTTATGTAAATACACAGGAGTTGAGCAAATTACTAGCAGTTTTATGAATACATTTCGACAGCAACTCTCTATAGTAGGAGCTGCTCCCCCAACTTCCCTGCATAGTATAAAATGAATAGTGATGTGACTATTTGAACAATTACCAGTTGTGCAATTTCAATGTTATATTGACATATATAGACTAAAAATTATTAGACAAATTACTACTTCCAGTCTCCATGACTTACAGCTTTCATTACTTGAAATTACACGAAAGTCTTCAGTGTTTTAATTAAATATTTTGTCCAGGCATGAGGATAGTGATATTTTTATTGAGACTTTAAGTCTGTAACATTTACTGAAGTAAAGAGTCAATTACAGTTTCAGGCTTTGCAGAACGCTTTCTGTTTGGAGAAGAGAAAAAGAAAACATGAAGACTTTCCTAAAAGACTGAAATGCAAACACTTTACATTATGTAGAAGATAAAACAAGGGGGCATAGAGTCTAGAACCAGGCCAAGGTTTGACCATGTTAAGAGATCAATTCATGCCCACTTTATCAGACTAGGGAAAGGTCACCAAGAATAGGTGCAAGATCATGGCACTCCACCCTCCACCCAGACAGGTGAGAAATTGAGTGGATGATAATTTCCAAAACTGGACTAGACAACGCAGCCAGGCCCAGTGGCTGCATGCTGCCAGACTGAACCTGCTGTTGATCTCTTCCAGGGTGGCTAAAGGTGCGGGTTTATTCAAAGACAACATCATCTGAGGCAATACAGTACAGAGGCACATGTAGGGACTGATGTAAATGCCACATTAATGTACCATGTTTATTGCAATTTTGCTTAGCATATTGCACTATGCATTTCTAATGAGAAACATACATTGAACATTATCATGTAATGTAATATCAATAAACCATTTAGTGTGTATATTTGTCTGTGTTTAAGGCCATCTATGGTTTTCATAACACAGCAGGCTAATTCTGATGCACAGAGATGGTGGGTTTGGCTAATGTAATGTTGGCTCACATGTTTGTTTTGGTTTGTTCGTTTACCAAAAAGGTACATATTTTTAAATGAGTATTCTGAAAACTGTATCCAAATAACATTCAATTGTTTGTTTGCTTTAGGTCCACATCGTTCTTAAAAAGTGACTGAAAATAGAGAGATCTCATTTAAATAATTTGATTTCTGGCTTCTTCTTTGAAACAAGAGGCGTTGGAAACAATGGGCCCTCTAGTCCCAAAACTAACTAGGAGCAAGGTAGCAGCCACTCATTTCAAACAGACTACTTTCCATTTTGTCCCCTCCCCACTGCTGCCTATTTTTCACCTACACTGAAGCCAACTGTCTTACCATTTATCATCACACTTGCATTGTTAGTTTTCTTACTAACTTCAGAGTTAAGAGGAAAATATCTCTATTAAAAGTGGAAAAGTGAAAGGTCTAAAGAGATTCATGTTTCTTTTAACTGCTATGCTTCATTCATTAAGGCATGGCTTCTGCTGGCAGATGAAGAGTTTTTAGCCCTTAGCACATAAATGCTAAAGAATGTAAAATTTGTGCACTTTTAATATGGTACTGATTCCTCCTCCTTGAGTTCAACTATCCCAAATTTATTTTTTTTTTATTATTAGTTAAGGTATTACAAATGTGTCCTTATCCCGCCCCCCCCCATTAACCCTCAACCTCCCCCCGCACACACACTCATGCTCCCATCCCCCTGTTGTCCATATCCATTGGTTTGGCTTATATACATGTATACAAGTCCTTCAGTTAACTATCCCAAATTTATAAATGTTAGGTCATGTCTATGAGATCATGCAACAAAAAAATATTAAACCCATACAACCTCACCTTACATGTAACTCAAAAATCCAAGTGCTCAAAGCAGGGGGTAAAATAAGCTTACTATTCCCTCTCATTTCAGGAGCCCCAAAGTCTTACAATCAGTGTAAATAAGCTCAACAGCACTTGATGGAGGGCAGAGGGAGAAGAATAGCTCCAGCCTCTCACGTCCTGGTTCCCTGGGCTTATGTGGTGGCACATACAGACTACTCAACAGTCAAACCAGCCCCCAAAGGAGAAGAAAAGATGGTCAGAGAAGTTTTCTTTAACTGGTGACTGAGGACATCAAGTGATTGGGACAATGTTTATGATAGAAAAACAAAACAGCTGAATGTAATACTTAAGAGTCTAACCAGGCAAATTAATTAGCGTCTCACTAGAAGAATTAGTGTAAGAATTAAGAATTAAGATAGTAGATGTCTTGGAAAGAACAAAATACATTAAAAATAAAATCTATTATTCAATACAGCTAAAGACGTTGGAAGACCTTAATTCTTTAGCAAGATGTTATTTACTCAAATCATAACTAATAAGAACATTTGTGTGTGTGTGTCAATCCTCACCAGAGGATATTCTTTCCATTGATTTTCAGAGACTGGAAGGGGGAGGGGAGGAGGAGACAGACAAAGAGAGAGCAAAGAGAGGAGAGAGAGAGAGAAAGAGAGAGACATTGATGAGAGAGAGACACATCGACAGGTTGCCTCCTGCACACAGACCAACCAGGGTTGGGAATTGAACCTGCAACCGAGTATGTGCCCTTGACCAGGAATAGAGCCCAAGACCCTTCAGTGCAGGGGTGGACACTCTAACCACTGAACAATGCAGGTCAGGGCAAGAATTGTGATATTTAAATGTATCAGCCAAAATATTTATCATCTTAACTAAATTTCCTTTAAATGTATTTAATTAGCATCTCACTGCCTTGATTTCGTGGGACTCTAAGACAGTCTTACCTTCTCCCTGTCTTTGGCCTTGCTTTCCCCTTTGAAGTCCGTGGCCTCTCCAATTTCATCAGAGACTGTCGCAGGCTCTCCTCGGTGTAGGCAAGATACACATGGGAAAGGTCCACTTCAAAAGGCTTAAGTAAAGGAAACCAACACCAGACAAATCAGATTTGGGGGAAGATTTAAAGCACTGAACAAACTCTAGAAAAAAGCCACAGAAGACAAGACGAAACAAGTATCTAAAGACATCTTCTTTAACTCCACTGATCTCAAATGTATTCAGCCAGGGTTGGTGAGTGAGCCCTGACACACCATAAACTCCTTAGCAGCAGAGCAGAACTGTTGCTGCTTTCCCTAAAGCTGCTCTCTCCTCCTGTGGGCCCAAGACTAAGACTAGCTTTGAAAAGGACATTCTGGTCGCTAAACACATCCCCATGACCCAGAAAGGTGGTGAAGAGAGGGAGTCCAAAGAAGATTCCATGCCACTCTCTGGAGGAGGAACTCCGCCTGCCATCACAACTGTCCTAACAATCGCCCCATCCAAGAGCCTCTATTCCCCCAAATCTACTTGTTTTAGCCCATCTGACTGATGGCATGTTGATCGCATAACAAGTGACCCACAGCCCTATAAATATTTTACACTGTAACTTTTTTTAAAAGCGCTCTTACATCTTTCTCTTTTTTATCAGGAATTGGAGTTTGCTTCCTCATGTTATTTCCTGTGTAGGCAACACATTTCTTGAGGGGGGGAAAAAGAGACAGAGGAGAATTGTTTTAATTAGCCGTTAATACTGTGAATTAGCAAATTATTGTGAGATCTACTGATGCTACACTCATGAAACATAATTTGAATGCTGGAACAGAAAGGGACCTGGAAGTCCTTTGGTACTATGTAGCCCTGCCCATGCCATTTCCACTGAATATTCTGTGTATTATAATAGAATTAATTAGAAAAACATCTCCACCCTACTGCAGTCTCATCTGATTCATCCTATGGACCACCTCTCCCCCCACTGGAGCCAGCAAAATTCCTAGACTACAGGTAGTACTCCACAAGGATTCCATGAAAGGATGAAGGTAATACTCACTAGCTGCCATTCTCCTATGTCTTCATTCCAATGGACATAGTTTTCAATCATTTCCTTTTAAGAGTCAAAGATAGTCTACTTTTAATATTTAATAATACTTAAAACACTGAAAAAATTCATGAAACGAAAATCTTAATAAATTATGGGGGAAATTTTGTCTCAATTATGTACTGCATGATACACTTGTTATAAATTTAAAAATATATGCTTTTAAGAAATATATGTAGATGCAATTAAACTATATAAAAATAAAAAGCAAGGAAATGAAGAACATGATTCAGAATGAAAGTTACCTTGAGTTGGAAGAGGCAAAGGGAGGGAAGTGGGAGAGGGAATCATTTGATTGGAAGTAGGTTACTATATGGTCCTAGCTTTTGTTTGAGGTGATGAGTTCACTACAAAATAACAAATTAAATCAAAGGAGGCCTTCCAGGGCCAATAAGGAGAGTGTACCAAGAACCAAAGGTTAATTCTATACACTTGATGTTCAAAGGAAAAAATACTACAGCTTATTTTTAGACAAACTGCTTACAGCTGTATAGAGATTCAAAGTAAATTTTTAAAAAATCAATATGTTAAAGTTTACTAAAATATACTAGAAAGGTGAATATTTTGAGTAAAGAAAACGTCCTCAGGCCGATGCTCTATCCACTGAGCCAAACCGGCTAGGGTGTCAATAGGTTCTTAGAAACTGCAACTTTAAGCGAAATGATGAGTAATAAAATCAACCTTATTGTAGGCTAACTGATATAAACAAGAGGTAGGTTCCTATAGCCTATTTCTGGTCACAAAAACATCACCAAACTTCTAAATAAAGACCCCAAACTACTAATATTAAACACTGAAATAAATGTGATAATTATATATATATATGAAAGATTAAGATCATTATTTTCCAATTGGCTCATCCAGTTCAGGGAAAAATATTCACAGGATGTTGGAGCTTGTCCAAGCAGCTGAGAGCACGAGGTGAACACCAGCCCTGTTCAGGACGCCCTTCCATCACAGGGCACACCACACACACATACACTCACTCAGACTGGGGCAATGTAGACATGCCATTTACTTCATGTGCACATCTTTGGGATGTGGGAGAAAACCTGAAGACCCAGAGAAAACCCATACAAACATGAGGTAAACATGCCAACTCCATACAGACAGTGGCCCTGGCTGGGAATCAATTTTTTTTTCTTCTCATCAATGATATAACAACGATGACCGAAACAATGTTATTTAAGCACCTTCTATAAATGAATCTGGATTTCTCTAAAAGACTGAGAAGTTCTTATTTAGATACTTAGATACTCAAACAGAATTATGTACTAAGAAAAGTTAATAGCTAAAGTGAAATGTTATGGCATTGATTCAAGAAAATTTTATCGTCAACAACTGAAATGTAAGTATTTACCACCAATTAAATGACAAATTATATTTCCTTATTTCTTAACCCCAGCCAAGTGACCTAATATCTAGGTCAGAGTACTTTCCTCTTACCTGGTAATCCTGAGGTATAAAGTTATCAATAACAAGCATCTGAAGCCGAAGCTCCCGGCTAAGTTGTCGAATGTTCTCCAATAGACCTTCAATTTCCCTCTGATGTTCTTGTTGGAGATCAGCCATCTATGAGAAAATCAATGAAAATATTAAGGACAAACAAGATTTTAAACACAAAATAGTTCAATCTGACATAGAAACCCTGTAAGAGCTTACCCAGTTCTTTCACTAAAACAATGGACAGAATGACACTAACAATGTCTTATTTTATTGTATTTTATTTGAGAGAGAGAGAGAGAGAGATAAACATCGATGTAAGAGAAACATCAACCAGTTGTCTCTTGTACGCACCCTGACAGGGAATCAAACCCACCACCTTTGGATATACAGGACGATGCTCCAACCAACTGAACCACATTGGCCAGGGCCTCACAATGTCTTTTTCACATTATTCGTTAAGGTTAGAAATTTAATTTAAGAGCTAAAATTAAAAACTGCACATCAAGGATAAATTTTTATTTCTTTAAAATTGTAAGCACACATGATTCCTTTCGGATTCTTAATCATACTTAATAAAATAATTATTTTTTTAAAATTCAGAACTACATTAGTAGGTAATTTCTAAGAGACCAACCTCTGACTTTGCAGCCATCAGCATAGTCCAAACTTTCTTTAATTTTTTGGTCTTTCCCTGTGCTTCCTCTTGCAAACTGGTATATTTTTCTTCAATATCCAAGCGTTCTTGCTATGAGAAAAACTGATAAACTTCAGAATAATTTATTCTTTAAATCACAAATTTATTTTTTAAATTTTATTGTTTAAGGTATTACAAATAGTACATGTCTCTCCCCACCCCCACATACCTCCCCCCACCCCAGCGCTTGCCCTCGCCTCCTCGCCCCCAGTGTCTTGCGTCTTTTGGTTGTGCTTATATGCATATTTAACAAATAATATGTTTAGCAGCCATCTTCAAAGCAACCCACGGGTCTGCTTTAAAATGTTATTAAAATTATATTTAGCTTTTCTCTAGAAAAAAAAATGTCAACCAGAACCAAAAAGATACCTCCTTTTCCTCCAATTCTCTTCGAAGTTGCTCTGCTCTTTTCCTCCTTTCTTCCAGTTCCATATTAGATTCTTCAAGAAGTTTCTCTTGTTCCTCAGCTTTCGCCAATAAATCAACACCACCAACAATTACCTTCTTCTCCAGTGCGGATAATTTCTCTAGCAAAGACTGATGCTCTTGTCTGTTGATTAAAATGAGAATACTCCATATTCATCGATTATCTACTATTGTACCAATATCATTTACCAAAATTTAATGAGTTTGGATGCAAAATTTCCAAATAGGAATATGGTTATGCAACATCTCTATCAAATTATACCACTGGATAATTCATTACCGTATGATTTGATCTATAACTAATTCAAATTCACTTAAAATTTTTTCCTCCCACAAAGAGAGGAAATAATCAAAACATGTAATTTTCAGAAATAAAACATACACAATGAAACCGTCTATCCAAAAATGGCTACTCTGGAGATAAAAATCAAGCTTTTAATTATTATTCAATTTTTTTCCTTATACATAAGTCCTCGGAAAAATACAATAAATTTAAAACACAAATCTACATCAATTCAGTAATACTCACTGGGCCTTAAGAAGATCCTTTTCCCGTTTCTCTAATTCAGCCCTAGCCTTGTTTCTTTCTTCTTCTTCCATGTCAAGCTTTGTTTCAAGTGCTTTTCTCTCTTCATCAATTTTTGCTTGCATTTCAACCATCTTATCAGGGGAAACTTTCTTTTTACCTGTTTGAGTCATTCAATTATCCAACAATCACTTTAGAGTCAATGTTTCAGACCAGTATACTAGTAGATTATCTTCATTTTTATAAAAGGTACATTCCTCAGTAATATAAGGTCAAAAATTAACATTTTAAGGAAATCAAATGAATAATTTATTTTATGTTCTTAGAAGAACTTTTAAACTAATTGCTAAATTCAAACTGTTTTCCAATTGTGCAATGATTAGGACAAAAGTAAGTAAAAGAGGAGCAAAACAGATGAGCAGAAAAAAAAAAAGAGAAAGATTAACAGGAAAGCCAAAGCAAACAAACAAAAAAACACAGATCTGTGTGTCCCAAAATAACAAATATGGTGGGAAAAGCAATATGATTATTTAGTTACTTTTTTCTGACAACCAGGTACAAAATAAAGTGGCTTCCCAAAATACTTCCCTATCATTTATTTAAATAAATAAATAAGTAAGTAAAAGGCACATCTACACTAATAAAAGAGAAAAATGGTAATTGGCGTACGACGCTACCCTTTTCATTGGCTAATCAGGGCTATATGCAAATTAACTGCCAACTAAGATTGGCAGTTAACTGCCAATAAGATGGCGGTTAATTTGCATATGTAGGCACAATGCAGGGAGGCAAAAGGGAAAGCAGGAAGAAGCCCCCTGCCACTGACAATGCCTCCCAGCCATGATCAGAGAATCAGGCGCCTTTGCTGCCCTGGCCAGTGATAGCAGGAAGTAGGGGTGGAGCCAGCGATGGGAGCTGGGCACGGTCGAAGCTGGCAGTCCTGGGAGCTAGGGGTCCCTTGCCTGGGCCTAAAGCAGAGCCCACAATCACGGGGCTGCTGCAGCTGTGGGACCCCACTGCCCGGGCCAGATGCCTCGGCCAGAGGCGATAGGCCTGGGCAGGGGCAGAGCGGGAGATCGCGGGGAGCTGGGAGTCCCCTGACCAGGCCTAATGCCTTGGCCAGAGGCATCAGGCCTGGGTGGGGGGCGCG
>NW_006287375.1:579304-589183 GCF_000327345.1 Myotis davidii | reverse complement strand
CTGCGATTGGAGGGTGATGGGGGTCAACGCCTGAGGGCTCCCAGTATGTGAGAGGGGGCAGGCTGGGCTGAGGGACACTCCCCCCCCACACACACACACCAAGTGCACGAATTTCGTGCACCGGGCCCCTAGTATATGTATAAAATGAACAGATAAAAATATCAGTCAGAACTTATACCAAGTAGTTTTTAGTATATATCTTCAGAGTACTTATAAAATTTTGTTTAATAAAATTACTGGAAAGTATTTTATTTCATGGTATGCTTTTAAAGGAAAAAAGTCTATACTAATTATATAACAGTTACATAGTAATTAACCAGGCATTTTATAGTTGCTGAGCTGTCATGATGTCATATTTTAAATGAAAAACTAAAATAACTCATTATTATATCAAACACAGGACCCTAAATCTGTCACATTAAGTACAAATATTAAGTATAAGTAGAAATATTACAAAATAATCAAGCTGGAAACACAGTTTCCAATTGATTACTTCGATTATAATTCTAGTAAGCAGAGTGCTTAATATACAAATAATAGTGTGAATAAAAGTGCTAAATTGAGTGTTGTAAATATTCAATAAAAGTTTATTGAATGAGCCCTAACCTGTTTGGCTCAGTGGATAGAGTGTTGGCTCTGGGGCTGAAGGGTCCCCAGTGCGATTCGTCAAGGGAACATACCTTAGTTGCAGGCTCCACCCGATCCTGGTTGGGGCCATGCAGGAGGCAATCAATCGACATGTCTCTCACGTCGATGTTTCTCTCTCTGTCTCTCCCCCTCCCTTCCACTGTCTCTAAAAATCAATGGAAAAATATCCTCGGGTGATGATTAACAACAACAAAAGTTTATTGAATGAATTTCAAAATCATGAAGTTGAAATGCAAAATCAAAGAGAGAAAATAAAACTAGCATATTAAGCTGCTTATGAAACTGAGTCAAAGATCTTTCATTTCTGGTAATAAATATACTTTCTTTGAAACACACTTTCCTTCAGAAAATGATCAAACTTTTCATAGAATTGGCCTGAGGCTCTCCTGAGAGCTTTCTGTATTTTTAAACTTCTTTCCCAAGGACCACAGAAGAGTGTAAACCAGAAGACTTTCTCAGTTGTTAATGTCTCCACCCAAAAGCTAACCTCTCCTGCTAAGAAGGAAAAGGAACTGAAAAATAATGATGATGGAGATAGATATTATCTGAACATATTCTTTCGGAAACCATGAGACAAAGAATCATGCATAGGCTTCAATTCTTTAGGATAAAATTATAGTAAAAAACCCAAGGGTTTAATTTAAAATATATTACCCTTCATTTCTAAATAAATATACGTCTGAAGCAAACTTAAGCCATGAAACAAATAAGTTAAATAAAAGATTAAATAAAAGCACTGATCCAAATTCATGCTCTGGTATGGTGTGATTCATTGCATTCCAAAAGTCAGGATGTAGACCTGATTCTATTAGCTTCTTTGGCACAGTCACCTGTATTGAATGTTCTGAATAACACTATTAAAAGATAATTCAGAAAAGTAATCTAATCCCTATTCCCAAAGAATTTCCCATTGATAATACTATTTCTTAGAAATTTGAGGGGGAAAAGTATAGGTTCAGGTATAATGTAAGTGGCATGCATAATAAATTATAGCTTCCTTTCTACCTCAGAATTTCAAATATTTAAAGAAAAAAAACAGCAAATATGTTAAGGGGAGAAAACAACAATCCTGTATGTGTGAAGACATGGATATTAATGGTATAAAAGAAATGATCTGGTCAATATATGTACATTAATTTTTTTAGGCTTCCAGGCTTCTAATTGTCAACAGTTAAAAGCATATAGTTTCTACCCTTGCCGGTTTGGCTCAGTGGATAGAGCATCAGCCTGTAGACTGAGGATCCGGGTATGATTCCTGTCAAGGGCACATGCCCGAGTTGCAGGCTGATCCCCAGTAGGGGGCATGCAGGAGGCAGCTGATCAATGATTCTCTCTCATCATTGATGTTTCTCTCCCCTGCTCCCCCTTCCTTTCTGAAATCAATAATAATATGTTAAAACACCACACACACACACACACACACACACACACACACACACAAACCCACCATATAGTTTCCAAGCCCATTAAGAGGCAATAGAATAAAAAGATTTTATATTAGCCCTAACCGGTTTGGCTTAGTGGATAGAGGCTGACCGGTTTGGCTCAGTGGATAGAGTGTCGGCCTGCAGACTGAAGGGTCCCAGGTTGGATTCCGGTCAAGGGCATGTACCTTGGTTGCGGGCACATCCCCAGTAGGGGGTGTGCAGGAGTCAGCTGATCAATGTTTCTCTCTCATTGATGTTTCTAACTCTCTAACCCTCTCCCTTCCTCTCTGTAAAAAATCAATAAAATAAAGATTTTATATTTAGAAATACAAAAGCACATGCCTACTGATGAATTACTACTATAATTAAATTGCATTAGTTATTAAAAATCATTCAGGTAATATTTTCAAACTGATGTTTTATCAACAAAGATCTTATTGTGCTCTTGTAACATTTTCACAAAAATAACCATGTATATATAGCTAGGTTCAGTTTCAAAAATCTAGTATTTCGCAATATATTATTGCCAGAATTACTCCAATAAATCATTATATTTCTCTTCAAATAATATTTAAAGCTAAATGTAGATATGTACCAACTCTTCTAACCAGGCACTTGAAAACATGAAATCATTAAAGTCGCTTTTACATTAATTTTTAAAAATTTCATTCAACAAAACCAACCAAACAAAAAAATGCTTTTAATACTGCATAACAGAATTCAGCACAAACTTTCAGATAAATATATTTTTAATTGCCCTGTGCCATGTGCTCTATCCAAAACTGTGAAGGGAGACATTGGCAAGGTACAGTTAAAGGGAAGAATCTCAGAAAAATGTTAATTGAATTTCATTTTCACTATAGGAACACCCATGGGCATAAGTAACCAAGCATCTGATTCCTCACTAAAAAAAAAAAAAGAGAGAGAGAAAAGAAAACAATGCCTGAAATCATTTATATTTGTATTTCAAAAATTTGGCTTAATAGGTCTTTTAAAATTTTAGGAAAAAAGATTATGCTATCTAGTTCTGGTGATACATTATTTTTGTCACTGCTGTTAATTAGGTCTAGCACATCCTGTGTGTCTGTCACTGTCAATCTAATACTTCTGAATTGTTCTGCTAAGAAGATCTTTTGGAAATAAAAAAATGTTCCTAATATTTAAGTCAATAAAAAGGGAAACAAATTTTTAAAAAACTAGAAAAAAAATGGAAGTTTTTTTTAAAGCTAAAGTTGAAAGATTTTTTAAATACAAAAGGTGGATACTTACCTTGTTAAAAAATCATTAAATTTTTTTAAAAATGTAATATAGTTAAATGACAAAGTTCTTTATAGTTTAAATAATTGTACCACGGGGAGTGCAAATCAATCACACCAACCTGCTTGATCTTTCAATAAGAAGTAGCAAGCAAATCGTAGACAGGAAGCATATACACAGAGATGAAGAGGAAAAAAAGAAAAACATTATTTCTTATGTAAAACAAAGAAAAATGTATAATAGCATTTATTTATAGTATAAGTATAGAAAAAATCAAATCACTATCAAAACTGAAAGAGCAGTTTTATGTAAAAAGTAAAGCATTTTCAACACAATCAGAGATGTAATTTAAGAAAAGATAATAGGAAGATTAATTTTGTCTAATATTACAATTCAATTCAATGTCAAGAGCTCACAGACTCCCAAACTCCTGCAAATATAACAGTTCAGCACCATGTGGGTATAATAACAGTAGACATGGAATTGGGAAACTGCTAAGACCTGAGAAGTATTCTAAAAGAGCAAAGCAGAAAATTAAGCCAATTTAATAAGTTAAAAGCAGCAAAATTCACACTGTCCATTTTCAAAATTTCCCAATTCAATGTTCTTCCAATGTAAGGAACTGTTACAGGTGTGCTTCCCTTTAAGAAAATTCAACCCCAAATTAGATGATAGCAATTTGCAATAATGATTTAATTAACAAAAGGACTTAATGAAGAATTCTTTTAAAAAGCAAGATCTCTCTCAATACATTTGATTTCCCAACTTGATTTAAGGGCAATTTTTTCAGGAAAAGAAACATATATACCAAAAACATTTATTACATAAAGTGAAGTACACCTGTAAATAACAAACTTGCATTCAATCTATTAGTGGCCCATTAAGGATAATTACAATGATTCTATAGAAGTAAATAATCAATTGATGATTCAAGCAAAGAACACCTAAATAAAAAGGCCATTCATATTTTTTAAAGGGAAAGTACATACAAGTTAAACATAGCAATCATGCTGGGACAACCATCTTTGTACTTCATCAGCACACCGACATCACAAAAAAAGAACTTAATGTTATGTGCCAGGTGCACAAACCGCTTGAACTGAACAAAGTACAACTCATTTCATAATAGACTTTCATATAACCAGTCTTTAAGGATTAAGGTAAATTTTAAAACAGAAAATTAATGCCTCCCACTCAGATATTTTCCTGTATTTCAGAGTTTATAATACAAAATAATACCTCTATATGGTTTCTAAAGCAATGTCATGTATTTTATGTTATCCTCTGAAATTAACTGTTTTGGGCAAAATTTAAGAATTGTCAATAGAGAATACAATTCCTAATATTCTTGGAATTCTTTCTTTCGAAAGCTCAAGGCATAAGAACAATAATCAAACATTTTTGCTATTGGTTTCTAAAGGTAAGTATATAGATAATGCTTTAAAAGACAGTAAGCTGAAAGCTAGTACAAGAAAGCATCAATTCCCTTTTCTTCTGAAAATGAAATATAAATAATTAAGGTTTAAGAAAAAGTCTTTAGGTTTGAAATAAATCAACAGATGATGCATAAACAATTTCTTGTGGATTCGATTTCTATAATCATACATTAGAAAATTTCTTAAAATCAGGTAATTTAGATATAAATGGCCATTTGATATAAAATACTAGTACTATTCAATTTATCTTCACTTGCTTCGAATTTTACTTTATATTTATTTATTTGGGCGCTTTCACTCTTAAGCTACCCTAAGATTAAAACACCAAAGCCTAAAACCTTTATAAACTGTAAGACATGTTATAATTGGCACTGTATTTCATCCTGAGTTTTAGAAAGTCAGGATTTGTTACTACATGTCCATTATGCTGAAAAGGATTAGAAATTTGTCATGAAACCATGAAACATGAAAAGGAACCATAAGAAGTATTCTTTTATACAGCTTACTAGCTCTCTTTACATTATCTCAATTGCAAAAGCATGAGTCTCTCTTCCATTGTCTCAAACATAAATTTAAGTGTATGTTTTAACAATTACAGGTTACTGGAAGCAATGAAGGGGGAGGTTATCACATGCTTTGTTTACTGGGAAGTCCAACATGTATTCTTTAGGTCATGACAGGGAGCAGTGCAGCATTCCTCAAATGAAGCCCACGGGTTATGAAAAAGCCAAAGCTCCGTTAGAGAACTTAAGAGCTACCACTCACTAGGCAAGAACTTATCCAGAGGTTTCTCTATGACAGAACATGTGGAGTCTGAACTACTGCTGCTGCTACTGCCTGGAAGACAAAGAAATGAGCCCAACGGGAACCAAAGAAAAAGGAAACAAGAAAAGGAATACATACACAGAAAAATTCAGTTCCAGAGAGAGAATTGTAAAAGACAATCAAGCTTTGTATTAAAGAACCAAAACTTACTTTCCCTCAAAACCAGTCTTGGGAGTCTAGCCAATATGCTCTACTATCAAAGCCATGCAGAATTAGAAACTGTATTCCTTTAAGCATCTACTGTGGGCAAACCCCACTATTCACCTAAAACACAGTAATTCAGAGTGTTGGAATGACAAGAATAAAAAAATCAGTAAGTCATTTGGTGACATTTAAGTTTATTTAAACTATTTAGGTTGATAAGTTAAAGGAACTGAGTTTTAAGATTTGAAGTCATGCATAATTAAACTTATAAAATGATAAATTGTCTTACATTATAGACAGGTTGGTATGTCTCCAATTTCACTCATTCTCCTTTAAAACATCACACTATTAGATATAGATATAATTATGTATGTTTTAAGGTTTCATGGTCAAACTTTAAAAAGCTCACTGAACATTTTAAAATTTCTAAGCCTGAAAGGAAGGTATTTTACTATTAAATATTTTTTGCTATTTAAAATTTTATTTTTAATAAATCTATTATCTGCTTTAGCTTTGAATAATTTATTTTGTGAAAAACAGGTATGGCCTGGTCAGTGGGGCTCAGTTGTTTGAGCCCTGTCTTGTGCACCAAAAGGTCCTGGTTCAATTCCCTGTCAGGGTACATGCCCAGGTTGCAGGTTCAATTACTGGTCGGGAGATGTTAGGGAGGCAAGGGATTCACATTTCTGTCTCACACAGATGTTTCTCTGTTTCTTTCTTCCTCTCTCTCCCTCTCTCTCTCTCTCTCTCTCTCAAATCAATAAATAAGAAATGGGTATGCATAACAAAAGTGATTCTCTAAGTCAGGGTTTGGCAAACATTTTCTGTAAAGGTACAGATAATAAGTGTATAGATTTTGAGAGCCATACAGTCCCATGTGAAAGCAGCCAGTCATAGACAACATATAAACAAATAAGCATGGCTGTTAATAAAATTTCATTTACAAAAAAAACATGTGGTAGGCTGAATTTGGCCAGCAGACTATATTTTGCCAACTCCTGCTCTAAATCATGCTTTTCCTGTCTTTTGAAGTTATAAAATCTTTATCATTTGTGAATTTTGGAGTCCTGATCAAGCAGTAACGGGTTTATTTTCAGCAAGATAATTTTTTTTCAATGTTAAGTTTACTTTAATGACCCCCATCTACCTAAAGGGTGGGTGCAGGCAGCTAGGCAATGGCAAAAGATGTGCACTTGAACATCTTGCCCTGATTACAATAATTTCAAGCAAAACATGCACCAGCTTGAAAACAATGATCCATGTTAATGGAAGAGAGTTCCAAAATAAATAAACATTTACAGTAAAAATTTTTTAATGTAGGCCATTTAACATGTCTCTCTCTTTTGCATGTTATCCATATCTTTATCACAATAAACAGTGTTAATTTATACTTGGCAATAAATGGCACATAACAGGGTGAGAATGAAAGTACATTTTATAAAGAAAAAATTAAATTGAAAAATTAGAATCCTTATACAAATTTATCAAAAAATTCAACGACTTCGAAAGCCTAATTTAATTATGCTTGAGAAAAACTCCACATTATCCTAAGTTCCTAAAGAGTTTAGGTTCATAACGTACATAAAAGTCCCCACATAAAATTGAAACCTTACATGAAATTATAAAATAGTATATCCATTATCACTGACTTACAATTCTAAATTTTAAAATAAAAACAGAACATATGGTATTCTAATTCAGCTATAAACAGAGAAGTGCAGGAGGAAAAATAATACAGAAAATAATAATAAAAAGTTAACCAGGTATATGTCATACTTCCTGTTTGACTTGCTACCGTAACTAAAAATGGCAAAATAAAAGGCATGCACTCAACTTCCTTGAGAATGTTAAGCAATCATTAAGTAGCAATCTAAGGTAATTTCTAAAACTAAAAAGAACTTACCCCTTCTTTTTTTCCTTTTCTCTCCATCTTCTCCAACCTCACCCTCTTCATCATCATCCTCTTCTGACCCACTGATATCAGAGCCTGATATTTCTTCCCCTTGAATACAAATTTATTACAATGATTTTTATTCCGCACCAGGTCACTGGCTATATAGAAAATCCCTACATCACTTATTCCATTAAGTTTTTGTTGCTCTAAACAAACCTTGCATTAAAATTCCTAAACAGCATATCAGATATGCTAACTTCAGAAATTGATATGATATACACACAGACTTTATTTTTAAATTTCCTAAAGAGAAGTTAAATTCTTATCCATTTAAATAATAAAGTACAGTTCTAAATATATATAAAATTACATGTTACAATTATTTCGGTCTTTTAAAAATGTGATCACTTTGAGGGAGCATTTTCTTTTCAGTTTTCTGTTTAAGATTTTAAATAATTCACTCAACCTGCATATTTCTTAAGAGCCATAACTGTCATCTAACATAGTGATTCCACTTTTAGAACTACATCACAATAAATATTTCAAAAGGCCTTATTTGTACAAAGATTTTGTTAACTTAAAAAAACCCAAAAATCAAATAAAAGGGAATAATCAAACTAATATTAATGAAGGTCAGTACTATATTACAGTCAAAATAGTTATTTAAAAATACCATTATCCATATATGAAATGTCTAAGAAAACAAAAGTAATTGGAAGAAAAAGTAAAATATACACTAATCACAATAATATAATACTTGAACCTGTAAATAAAGAATGGAAAGAGATCACAGTGTCTTCGAAAAAGGAATTCATTGAAAAATATTTTGGCCCTAGCTGGTTTGGCTCAGTGGATAGAGCGTCGGCCTGGGGACTGAAGGGTCCCAGGTTCTATTCCGGACAAGGGTTTGTACCTTGGTTGCAGGCACATCCCCAGTAGGGGATGTGCAGGAGGCAGCTGATCGATGCTTCTCTCTCATTGATGTTACTAACTCCCTATCCCTCTCCCTTCCTCTCTGTAAAAAAATCAATAAAATATGTATTTTTTATAAAAATGTTTTGTTCTTTAGGCCCAGAAACAATGAAACCTCAGTAGCAATGAACACACCTACTGCTGAAATTTTGGTTTCTCCAATGAAAGGAACCAGGGAGAAATAGCTGATTTTTAGGCTGGGATAGAGAAAATACAAAATGAGCCCAAAACACCTGTGGTGCCAGAAAATAAGGAAGTGCTAAGTAAACAAAAAAACTAATGGGAGCATACTGAAAGGATATAGGAACAACTCTGTAGGAGTTCCTAATGGCCAAAGCTGGAACAATTTGAGCAATAAGTTATATATTATTACTGTATCATAAATCACAAATATCCATACTGACATCCTATATAATAAAGAGGTAATATGCAAATGGTCATTATGCCGTGACGCATAATGACCAATCAGCAGGAGGGTGGGGCAGTGAGCTACAAGCAGCGGAGAGCTACAGGAGGGCGATGCAGCAGGCGGAGAGCAGCAGTGGGCAGGGCAGCCAGCTGAGGCAAGCAGCAGCGAGCTACTCTTGCACGGATTTGTGCACAGGGCCACTAGCATATAAATAACTGAATAAATAGTGAAGGAGAAGGGAGCGCTCTTCCATACAACAGAATTCCAAACACTAAACATCAGAAGAAATGATGGAAAGAGAGTCACCAATGACCAAATGCCACAGAGTTACTGTTTCAGGCAAGAACCCTTGATGGATGCTAAAATCAGTGGGAGAAAGTGTAAGAATCAGGAGCTTCGTATAGTCTCAAAGTGGATCCCCACAGATGCATATCTACACTAATAAAAGAGAAAAATGGTAATTGGCGTACAACGCTACCCTTTTCATTGGCTAATCAGGGCTATATGCAAATTAACTGCCAACTAAGATTAGCAGTTAACTGCCAACAAGATGGTGGTTAATTTGCATATGTAGGCACAATGCAGAGAGGCAAAAGGGAAAGCAGGAAGAAGCCCCCTGACACTGACAGTGATGGGAAATCCAGGGGGGAGCTAAGAGCGGGGGGCTGCCTTTGCCCTGCCCCCCCAGCCATGATTGGAGAATCAGGTGCCTTTTCCACCCTGGCCAGTGATAGCAGGAAGTAGGGGTTGAGCCAGTGATGGGAGCTGGGCACGGTCGAAGCTGGCAGTCCCAGGAGCTAGGGGTCCCTTGCCTGGGCCTAAAGCGAAGCCCACAATCACGGGGCCGCTGCAGCTTCGGGTCCCCCC
>NW_006287375.1:557118-578893 GCF_000327345.1 Myotis davidii | reverse complement strand
CCCTCTATCAGAGGCGTCAGGCCTGGGCAAGGGGCCGATCCTGCGATTGGAGGGTGATGGGGATCAACGCCTGAGGGCTCCCAGTATGTGAGAGGCAGCAGGCTGGGCTGAGGGACACCCCCACACACACACACACACACACACACACCCAGTGCACGAATTTCGTGCACCGGGCCCCTAGTTAGTTATAAAGGAGAAAATAAAGTAAGTAATAGATTTATAGTATAGAAACCTTGCAGAATAATTATCAGAGAACTACTGACAAACCCAAATTGAGGAACATTTTATAAATATATGACCAGTACTTTTCTAAAGTGTTAAGAGCATGAAAGACAAAAAGAGACTGAGGAACTGGAGACTGGATGAAATTAAAAAGACAACTAAATGCACAATGTGATCTTAGATTAGATACTGGACTAGAGAAAAAGGGCATGAGAGGGAAAACTGTCAAAATTTAAATAAGATCTTCACATAAATGACTATTTTAAAATGAAATAAAACTGTTTTACTGGTAGGGCCTAAAAAATTTTAAGATCTTTAGATTAGTTAAGTTTGTATCAATGTAAATTACCTTGTTTCATTAACTGTTCTATGATTATGTAAGACTAGAGGCCAGGTGGATGGATTCATGCACATTGAAATAATTAGAAGAAATATTTTAGAGGATGGGGAGGGACTGCGAGATTGGCCCGCTGGGGAGGAACCAAGGGAGAGCTCTAGGACGTGTGAAGCAAGCTAACCTACTGGTTGGAGTGCCTGCCCCCTGGTGGTCAGTGCGTGTCATAGCGACTGGTCAAATGAGCGGTTGGACACTTAGCATATTAGGCTTTTATTATATAGGATATTAACATCAGGGGAAGCTGGGTGATGGGTATTTGGAACTCTCACTATATTTGCAAGTTTTCTATAAGTCCAAAATTATTTCAAAATAAAAAGTTAAAAAAGTAATTTTTAAATATTTTTGCCTACTTTTTATTGTTCTTATGATCAATTCTATTAACCAGATTATAAAACTCTGTCAACTGTCCTACAAAAACAAGTGTCCTAGGAGCATAAATAAAATGAAATGTGTTAAAAATAAAATTAGCATTTCCATATGATCCAGCAATTCCAATTCTGGGTATATGCCCCAAAAAATTGAAATCAGGACTTGAACAGGTATTTGTATACCCACATTCATAACAGCATTATCCACAACAGTCAAAAGTCAGAAGCCACTCAGTGCCCATCGACAGATAAATGAATAAACAAAATGTGGAATAGCCGTAGCCGGCGAAGCTCAGATGGTTGAGCATATTTCCATGTACCAAAAGGTCTCCAGTTTGACTCCCAGTCAGGGCACATGCCCAGGTTTAGGGTTTGATCCCAGGTTGGGTGCATACAGAAGGCAACTGATCAATGTTTCTCCCTCTCCCTCTCCCTTTAAAAAAATAAAAACATTTTTTTAAAAAAATGTGGTATATACATACAACAGAATATTATTCAGCCTTAAGAAGGAAGGAAATTCTGATACATGCTACAATATGGATGAACCTTGAGGATATCGTGCTAAATAAAATAAGCCTGACACAAAAGGACACATATTATATGATTTTACTTATAGGAGGTACCTAGAATAGTCAATTCAGGGATAGAAAGTAAAATAGTGGCTACCAGGTGCTGAGGGAGAAAGGGTGATGGGGAGTTAGTGTTTAATGGGGACAGAGTTTCATTTTGGGATGACTATAAAGTTAGAGATGGATGATGGTAATGGTTGCAGAACAATGTGAACTTATTTAATATACTTAAAAATAGTTAAAATGGTGAATTTTATGTTATGTATATTTTACCACAATAAATAAATGTAAAAAAGATAAGTCAGCAAAATATATACTCAACATTAACAAATCTAAGAAATTTAAAAATTTTAAAATATACTGACTATAAATACCACCTAGTGGTCACATTTAAAACACCAAATTTCATTATCCTAAGAGGCAGGTCAATTACAACTGCTTTTCCTCAATAATCTTACTCAAGTGTACTGAATCAGCACCTTCTCCAAACATTTGTGATGTTGGCATCTCTTGATTTCACATCTGATCTAACCAGTTTTCCCACAGGCTGCAAAGAGGCAGTTTCAAAGCCCTCTGGTGTACCTGGTATGCAAAGGAGCCCTATGCCAATTGGTACTTAGCATGAAGGTACAGGAAGTCACTGAGCACTTAGTGATGGTAAATTTCTCAACCACATGAATAAGGTCTTCAAACTAGCTAATCTTCTAATATTATCGTTAGGAAAGAATTTACAAAAGAGAACCTCATGTTCAAATTTAAGTATGAAAGCTATGTGAAGACTATGCAGTGAATTTTACTGATAGTAAACTTGGTGATAGCTTTCTGTACTTCAAACAACAGTGACTGATATCTATCACAAGGAACTCTGGTCACAGTCATCTAAATATATGGTATAGAGAGCACGGCAGAGGCTGAGGCGGTCCCTGGGAAGGTGAGGTGCGCTCTTCCCGCCTCACCTCTGCTCCATCGAGGCCTTCGGGTGAGTGACCCTGCCCCGGTGCCTGCTGAGCCCTGGCACCCAGGACCCAGGGCCGAGGTGCTCTATGGGCGGGAAGGGCCCGAAAGGACAGCGCCTGAGAGCATGGATGGGCACCTTGGGCTCGATGAAATTCTATGATCTTGCTTATTTCTATCTTGGGAAGTCCTTCCCAATGTCTACCCAAGATCTGTACTGCTGACGCACCAGTTCTCTGACCTTGGCTTGACCTGACTGATTTGAAAGGTGTTAAAGCCCTTGGAGAAGTGAACTGTGGGGGCCTCCAAGCTGCTGCCTCCCAGCCCCAGGTGGGGCAGGAAAGGACTGACCCCCACAGCTGTGCGTTGGACTCCTGGTTTCTGGCAGCCCTTCATTGTACCCTTTCCCGGGCACAGCTCCCACCCTCCAGGAAGGAAGGAACTGGCCTTGATCAGGCACCTACTTGCCTGTACCAAAAAGGAGAACCTGCTTCACCAGTTGGCCTGGGGTTCCTCTAAGAAGCCTTCCTGGATTGACTGAAAGATGAGGCTAAATTCTACTAAGTTGACTGCCTCCTCCTAGAAGCCTTTGAGGGGATGGAAGTGGGGAGACTCCAGCCTCCAGCCCGCACAGCCCACTGCACCCGGAGCCCCTGGGATAACACTTGGCTTCGCCCTTGCTCCTGTCCCATCCCATCCTGGTTCCTCCTGTGTCGTCTGAGCTGAGATTCCTCTGAGATGGAAGTCCCACCTCCTGTCTAATAAAGACTCTTAACTACTGAACAAAAATAAATAAATAAATATATGGTAGAATTTGCTCTTATACAGAGACAAATAAAAGTTAATTATTTAATAAGTGGTCATATAAAATCTACAAAAGGTCATTGGGATTAAGACAGAGGTTTAAATTAAGTAAAGTTTTTAAATCACATATACAAACATTATATACATTTACTTGAGCTTACTTAATATGAAAATGCTAAAGTATGTATCAAGTGAGCAAGCAGAAATATTCCTTTAAATATCAATGTTAGAGGTGCAAAGAATTTTTAATAGGTGGTTTTTATTAGTACACTTAGTGGTAAAGCAACATATTTTTAGCCAACATTAAGATTAACATTTGGGGGAAAGTTACCTTCCTCAAGCTTTTTTTTCAGTTCTTCTATTTCTTTCTGAAATTGACGAAGTAAAGCATCCTTTGGATCTTCATTAATTCTAGCTTTATTTTTAATGTTCTTAGCACGGTTAGCGTACCGTAATGTACTAATAGTTTCATCATAATTATAATCTGCTGGCCCAATATTTGCACACTGTTGAATTAGGAATACAAAACAAAACATTGTAACACCTGATACAGTTAAAATTAATACCATTATGAAGATAACTAAAATAATTTCTAAGCATACTCCTACTCTCATCTTCTTGAAAAAGAGAATAAGACCCTAGCTGGTTTGGCTCAGTGGATAGAATGTCAGCCTGTGGACTGAAGGGTCCCAGATTCGATTCCTGTCAGGGGCACATGCCTGGGTTGCAGGCTTGATCCCCAGTAGGGGATGTGCAGTAGGCAGCCAATCAACGATTCTCTATCATTGATGTTTCTGTCTCTCTCTCTCTATCCCTTCCCTCTCCCTTCTTTGCTGAAATCAATAAGATATATTTTAAAAAAGAAAGAGAGAGTTAGTATAACCACATGTATTTCCAAGTAACACAGTATGGGCTTGTATACATGGTATACTAGAAAAAGAATAACCACAAAATCAAATAAAGTAAAAAAATTAATACTTTAAAAAATGTTATGCATATCTATTATAGGGATAAACAGGAATCTAAAAGTTGCCTGATGATAACTATAATATCATCAATTAAGTCTTACCATCATGGTCTTTGAATTTCCTCCTAAGGAATCCTGAAGAAGGCGAGTCAATTTAGAATTACGATAAGGCACATGAGTGCTTTTTCCATCAACCAAGGCAGAAATTACATTACCAAGGGTGGAAAGCGAAAGATTGATTTTTGTAGCTTCCTTGAGGCGCTGTCCAGTAGCTCCAGTTTTTGCCTGTCTTTCTGAACCCTAGCAATAAACAGACATAGAAATAAAGCTAAAATAAAAAAATACAGAATATTGTTTCTAAAGCTTAATAAAAAGCAATTTAACAGGAAAGAAATCTGATATAGTATCTGGAATTCACATCAGAATAATACCAGAAGAAAAGTGGGGAATGGCACTTTTGATGAAACAGGACTGGCCATGAACAAGTAATTGTTGAAGTGGGTGATGGTTACATGGAAGATCATTACACTATTCTATCTACTTTTGTACAGGTTTGAAATATTCCATAGTAAACAAAACACATACTCAAGTTAACAACTTAAAAATCATATATAAATCACACCTTTTCACTTGAATTTTTATTTATTTATAAAATAAAAAAATTACAAGAGTTATTCTTTAAAGTAGTAGTCTATTACTTACAGCAAGATCTACAAGATGGAGCTTCCCCATCCTGACGTGCATGTTACCATCAACGCCTTTTTCACTGCATTCTATGGTAATTGTAAAGATGGCATGGGAACGGGAACTATGCTCATTCATATTAGTTGCACCAACAGAACCTTGAATAAAGGAAGGCAATTCTTAAAAAGTATAATAACAGGGAGTACCTTTAAAAATTAACTATCCAGCCGAAACCGGTTTGGCTCAGTGGATAGAGCGTCGGCCTGCGGACTGAAAGGTCCCAGGTTCGATTCCGGTCAAGGGCGTATACCTGGGTTGCGGGCACATCCCCAGTAGGAGATGTGCAGGAGGCAGCTGATTGATGTTTCTCTCTCATCGATGTTTCTGATTCTCTATCTCTCTCCCTTCCTCTCTGTAAAAAATCAATAAAATATATATTTTTAAAAAATTAACTATCCAGAATGGTTTATAATACTTAATTTTACCAGAGCCAAAAATCAAACAGCCTGGCTAAACCATAAAAGCATAGATGTGTTTAGCCATTATTAGCAGTTTCTGACAATTTATGTTGATAACAAAATAATTTGTAGTATTTCTTATACTAAAGAGGTAATTTTAGGAAAAGTAATTAATTTTAACCCGAAGTATTACTGGCTACAAAAATAACTAATTTACATAAAAATACATGGTAAATAATTCAAAAAAAATATTGCTGTTTCAGCTATCTCTAAAAAAATATATTCTGCGAATCTAATCACAGAAATACTTGTATACATGCATCAGATGATGCCAGGATATTCGGCGCAGCATTTCACAACAGCAAGAGATTAGAAACAACCACAGGACAGTGGTTAATCCATTACAGACTAGTCATAATATGGAGTTAAAAAAATAAGGTACCCTTAGTCAGTTTGGCTCAGTGGATAGAGCATCGGCCTGTGGACCAAAGGGTCCCAGGTTCGATTCTGGTCAAGGGCACATGCCTACATTGCGGAGGCACCAAATTGATTTTTCCCATATCACTTCTATCTGTTATTTCTGTGGTTTCTCTCTTTCGCTGCTGCATTTCCCAGGGGGCATCTGAAATCAATAAAAATATATATTTTTTAAAAAAGGTATAACATGGAAAGATACCCATAACATATGGCTGGGAAACAAAAAGAGAGGAATATATAGTATAATCCCTCTTCTATAAAACAAAAGCATCCATTCCAAGTATTGTGTGGGTATAAATATTTTACATGAATATATTCTGTAAACAAAGAAAAAGGTGTTTTGTTTTTTATAATACACATGTATTATTTTTTTCCTTAAATTCCTAAGTATTTTAAAAGCATTAGGTTAATTTTACCCAATTTCAAAATTATCTTCCTACTATCCATTCATGCAGAATTTATCCACACAAGCTTTGATTTTAGAATTTAAACATTAAAATATAAACATTAATTATTAACATGGCTGTTCCGAAGTCAGATAACTGGAATGTAAATTGCACTAATATAGAAAACGAAAGCCTAGCCCAGCCTGCGTGGCTCAGTGGTTGAGTGTCAACCTATGAACCAGGATGCCACAGTTGGATTCCTGGTCAGGACACATGCTCGGGTTACGGGTTCGATCTCCACTGTGGGGAGTGCAAGAGGCAGCTGATCAATGGTTCTCTCTCATCATTGGTGTTTCTCTTTCTCTGTCTCTCCCTCTCCCTTCCTCTCTGAAATCAATAAAAATGTATCTTTTTTAAAAAGAAAGAAAAGTAGCCGAAACCGGTTTGGCTCAGTGGATAGAGCGTCGGCCTGCGGACTGAAGGGTCCCAGGTTCGATTCCGGTCAAGGGCATGTACCTGGGTTGCGGGCACATCCCCAGTGGGAGATGTGCAGGAGGCAGCTGATCGATGTTTCTCTCTCATCGATGTTTCTAACTCTCTATCTCTCTCCCTTCCTCTCTGTAAAAAATCAATAAAATATATTTAAAAAAGAAGAAGAAAGAAAAGTAAAGCCTAAATAAGTCAGTCAGCAAAAGACAAATATCATACGATTTCACTTATATGTGGAATCTAAAGAACAAAATAAATGAACAAACAAAATTGAAACTGGCTCAGATACAGAGAGCAGACTGGTGGCTGCCAGAGGGAGGGGAGTGGGAGATTGGGAGAAAGATGTGAAGAAATTAAATACAAATTGCTGGTTACAAAATAGTCACAGGGATGTACAGCATAGGGAATATAGTCAATAATATCGCGATAACTATGTATGTGCCAGTTGGGTACTGGAAATATGGGGGGGGGGCAAAGGGGAGAACTATGTAAAGTATATGATTATCTAACCACTGCGCTGTACAACTGGAAACCAATAATACTGAAAGTAAACTGTATTGTAAAAAAGAAAAAGTAAAACCTGTCAAAAGAAGGTAAAGAAACAATTAGGGGGGAAAAAAAGCAGACTTGTGACTTCATACATTTTTCTATTTTCTTTTAAATCAAATTATGAATTTCTTCAAAAACTATAGAGAACTATTAAACCTTGATTTTGCTGTTCCCTTATTGGGAGATACTAGTATTTGGAATGGTTTCCCACTTTAGGTCCTCATAAGGAACACAAAATGAGTGTCTCTGAGCAGATACTTCTCTCTGTGTTTAGTATTATTTCCATGGGATGTATTTTCCAAGCTGGAATTACCAGGGCAAAGAGTAGAAATCATTTTATAGCTATGTGATATCAAATCACACTATAGCAGTATTTTCCAATTTGGATGAAGAGAAAACATGTAATTTGAAAAAATCTTATTACTACCTATTGTTTTGTAATATAAGTAAAACAAGCTACTTATGAGTGTAATTTTTCTGCATATCTGGTTATAAAAACCAAGAAATGCAACAGACATGCTGTTAAATGTGACCTATGTTGAGCTTTACAATCCCTGGGAGAGAAGAGCTTGCAGCAAGGAAGTAGGCGCAATGCTCCAAACAGTGACATGTCATAATGGAAATAAAACAAAAAACATTTCCATAGCTTTAATTTTTATCAAGTATCTATTTGGAATAAAAAATGTTTTTATGCTTTTCAAGAGGATATGAAAAAATGTATCCTATAAATATGCCAGCATGTGTATAAACTCATGTATATGTAAGAATATTTAATGCAGTATTGCTCAGAACAAAAGACTGAAAACAACCCAAAAGTCTATCAATAAAAGATTAGATAAATTATGTAGATTCATGCAATGAAATACTACATCATTCTTTTAAAATGCTTATATATGTACTAGAGGCCCAATGCATGAATTGGTGCACAGGTGGGATCCAGCTGGCCTGCCTCATTGGGGCCAATTGGGCTGGGCTGGCCGGGGGAGGGGCCTCGGACGGTTGGCAGGGCTGTCCCTCCCACCCCCCGACCCCCGTCAAACTCCCAGTTGAGGGGACAATTTCCATATTAGCCTTTTATTATATAGGATAAGTATGTGTTAATGTGAAATGATCTCTAAGATAATATTGTTAAGTGAATAAAGAGGACAAGCTCTCTTTAAAAACACATAGACTACATCAGAAAGGGTACATTAGAAACTAACAGAAGTTGCCATCAGGAATGGGAACCAGGTGACTTGAGACACAAGGGTAGGAGAGAGACTTGTTTTTCAATGAATACTTTCGTGCCTTTTGAATTTTATACTATATGTATGAATTACCTATTCAAAAATATAATTTTTAAGAAAAGGAATTTGGTGTAAAGGCTGAAAACACTGCTCTACAAAACTATTAACCAATTTACAAGGATGCCCACATGTAAATATACTGGAATAATTTAAATTTGCATTTTAGTTGCTAGGCAGGCTGTGAGACGACTGACTTATTTTCTTAAGTATAAAATTAACTATTTCTATACTATGACCATCTGTAAAAAATGGAACTAAGTTTATATTTGTATTGATTCTTTTATCTATTTATAATAGCGTCTTTTATTGTCCCATATTCCTCTTCTACTATTTCCCTCTTAATAGTTATTTTACTATATTTCAATATGATAAAGTTTCTATTTTTATGTTGGAACTTTTGTGCTAAATATTTGTACTAAATATTCAATTCTTGGACTCTATTTATTAAGAGTATTTTCCTCTCTGCTATCTTAGGTTTTCAAATCCCTTTATTTTTATTTCATTTTATTAAACTAATTCTCAGGTACTTAATGGGAGCTTTTGGTCACTACTATAAATGAAATCTTATGTTAAAAATTTTTTGAATTAAATAAGCAGTACATGAACATATTCCTGGGACAAAAAATTTTAAAGTATATTTTTAAAAAGCAATGAAAGCTCCCAACATCCCTTTTTTCCAATCTTACTTCCCCTTTCCTAAAAGTAGCCCCTATTAAGTGTCCTTTCATTTCTATTTTACATGCACACATGTGAACATACAGATACACACACACATACACACACACACTATCCAAACACATAGTTTAATAATTTGGCTTTTTTACAAATATATTAATGGGATGATGTAGTAATACTATTCTGAAATTTGCTGTTCACTTAATAATACATATATCTTGAAAATATTCCAGGTCTCTACAAGGAGATTAAACTCTTTGTGATTTTTCTCAGAGCTTCATTATAGTCTACAGTATTTTGTACCATAATTTATATAACCAATGTTTTGTTTATAGTTATTTAGATTGTGTCAAACTTTTTATCACAAATAATGTCTCAATAGAAATTTGTTATACTTAAATATATTTTTCTAGAATATATATCTAGAATTAGAAACACTATGTCAAAAGAAATGCATTTTTTAAAATTTCAACAGTTACTGTTATACTGCCCTTCAAAAAACCGTACTATTTTATAATCTCATCACCAGTACAGCCTCACCAACCTGTATAACCCTTCATCCAAACTGATGGGCAAAATATCTCCCACTGTTGTTTTAATATGCATTTTCCTAATTATTTGTGAAGTTGCTACAAAGTAAGTGCTCAATAAATGTTACCAAATATTAACATCCTTTCACATGCTTATTGCTGTGTACAGTTCTGTGAATAACATATTTGTACATATCTTTTGCTCATTTTCTTGTTAAAGTTTGGTCTTTTTCTACGACTTGGTTTTTAAGAATGCAATTGATTTTTTAAATATGTTTTTATTGATTTCAGAGAATAAGGGAGAGGGAGAGAAAATCAGAAACATCAATGATGGGAGAGAATCATTGATCGGCTGTCCCCTATACACCCCACACTGGGGATCGAGCCAACAATCCAGGCATGTGCCCTGAGCGGGAATCAACCGTGACCTCCTGGTTCATAGGTTGACATTCAACCACTGAGCCATGCTGGCTGGGCTGCAATTGATTTTTTAAATATTTGTTTAATTTCCTTGATTTTTAGTCTAGTCATAAAAAACTCTGAAACATGTTTACTTCCTATGTTCTAATCTTTCATCTCTAATCTCTAACTGCTATTAGCAACATCACTAGTATAAGGCCTGGGGCATCTGTGTATTAAATATTGCTGAAGTTCTTTATTATTTAGACAAAACCTGAAACAATTAACTAAAAAAAAAATAAATAAATAAATACCACTTTGTTTCGATTTCTGGTGAGAACAATATGCCAGGGTTGGGCCCGATCCCCAGTGTGGGGCACGCAAGAGGCAGCTGATCAATGATTCTCTCTCATCTTTGATGTTTCTATCTCTCTCTCCCACTCCCTTCCTCTCTGAAATCAATAAAAATATACATTTTTAAAATACCACTTTAATTTTGTTTTGCTTTTCCTGTCAATAAAAGGGTGGCAGTATAATGCCTGGTTATACTGATTCATGGCTAGATTAAGATATTCATTCTGCCACTTACTAAGTAGTATATAACTTTGGACAAGCTATTTAAAGTAAGTCTTGGTTTCCTCAATCATAAAATAGGAATTTAATATTGTCATAGTCTACTGTGAAGATTAAAAGAGACCATTCTAATAAATCACTTAGAACAAGCACTTCCTACATTGTAAGTGCTCCATAAATGTTACCAAATATTACTGTAGCTAACAAATAAACAGCTATATAAAATATAGCACTAGTACTAAGAAACAAAATTTTGGTCAGCACAGAAAGTAATCTGTAATATCTTTCATCCATATGTGCTCTCTACCTAGTAAATAATCAAAGAGAAAGGATTTTCAAGAAACTTAAAAATCCAGTCTTTGCCCTGACTGGTTTAGCTCAGTGGATGGAGCATTGGCCTGAAAACTGAAGGGTCCCAGGTTCGATTCCGGTCAAGGGCATGTACCATGGTTGCAGGCACACTCCCAGTGGAGGGTGTGCAGGAGGCAGCTGATCGATGTTTCTCTCTCATCGATGTTTCTGGCTCTCTATCCCTCTCCCTTCCTCTCTGTAGAAAATCAATAAAATATATATTAAAAAAAAAAAATCCAGTCTTTGTGGAACAAAATATCACACAGTTTTTGCTTCTAAAGCAGCCTACTCAACACATACATGTTTAATCAAAATTATGAATTACACTTACGATTTTTGTGGCCCAGTGTCATAATTCTATCCATATCATCAGCATTATTTACCACATAAGCTGATAAATCTTTGATATAAACTCCCACATCAGGTCTTTCTTTAACCTAAGAAAAATAATCATAAGACTTAACACATATTCCATAATTCTTTCACATCTATTCATTGAACATCTATGTTATTTATTGAACATTGAACATCCACTACATATAAATGTGTAAATAAATGTGTTATTTAACACAATTATTTATTAAACATCTGTGAGACACTGCTTGATATTGAGTATACAAGTGATAAACCAGGTAGACAGTCTCTACGCTTGTGGAAGTGAAAATCTATAGGGAGAACATACAAATAATTACACACAAAAATTATTTTATTTCCATTGTGATAATGCCATGAATTAAAAAATATAAGACAATATAAGAATACATTAGAGAGACTTATGCTGGTGAAGCAGAGACAGAATAAGTTTCCCTAAGATGATGTACAAGCTAAGACTTAAAGAAACAGGAAGTAGCCAATCTGGGTTGGGGTAGGAGGAAAAGAATAAATGTAAGGATTCTGAAATAAGAATAAAATAGGCTGGAAAGAGTAGGAAGGAGGACAGGGGTGGAAGTAGGATAGGGTGGCGAGAGTGTAGGATATCTGGCTATAGAGGTAGGCAAAGATAAGGTGAAGCTATTATTGGTCTTTGGAAAGTACTCCAATTTCAATTATCCTTACCTCTAACCTCTGTGTCTGATCCTTGCCCAAGAGGTCACGAACCTCTTCATTATATATTTCCAAATAAGACACCCGAACCAAAAACCTATAAATAAAACATCACTTTAAAAACATAAAACAGTGAAATATTTATAAGAACAGTTTTAAAGTGTGTTTATGAAATCTGTATCTATATGCCTTTCTTAAGTTTGTACTTCTTAATATTGGAAAAATAAAAGAGTTATTTTACCTTGTATCACCCTCTGCTTTTGCAATATGACCAAATATATGAGCAAATGAATTTGGAATGATTCCTCTCAGTTCAGGAACAGCTCGAACACCTTCCATAGTAAAAGTTTTGCCTGTTCCAGTTTGTCCATATGCAAAAATAGTCCCTGAAAATAAAGAGAATCAATGTCTTTTTAAAGTATAAGTCTGTAGAATAGCTCTTAAAATTAATTCCTTTGACACTGTGATGCAATTTCTTCCCTGAATTCTAGTACAAATTTCACTTTTATTGACAACAATTACAATATGTATGTACTCCATGCCTCATGAGCAAAGCACTATAAAAGTACTAGAGTCAGTGAGATATTTCTAATTATTAATAAAAAGAACTCCAAACCATAAATGTAAAATCTTACATTTAAAAACATTTCTTGTAATGTGTACAGTAATTATGTAATGTGGACATTAAGTTGGAAAAGATAGTGTAATTACAGCAAAAGAATACAGGTTCTAGATCAGAAAGACCTCAGTGTGAATCACATATCTGCCACTTTTTATCCACTTGACCATTTGACCAAAAATAGCAAGTTTCTATTCAGACATAGTCTCCTCAAAGGTAAAATGGGAATAAAAATTTAGCTACTCTACATTAATAGTAAGGACCAAATGAAACGCTTCAAGTGACCAACATGACGTCTGGTAGAGTACAAGTAAATGGTAGTTATTTTCTTCATAATCCTAAAGTAACTGCATCCCAGAACAAAGCTCATAAATATTCATAGAAATGAAAAAATATCTAAGACCCAAGGTAAAATTCAGTCTAGCATCAAACAAAAAAACTGCCAAGCTTGCAAAAAAGCAAAAATATATGACTCATAATTAAGAAATCAATCAACAATCAAAACCAACTCAGAACTGACACAAATGTTAGAATTAGCAGACAAGGACATTAAAACTGTTATAAAAGTTGTATTCTGTATGTTAAAAAGTTCAGTGGAAACTTTGGAAGAACTTGGATGGAAGACAACACAAATCAAAATCAAACCTCGAGAGATGAAATCTACAATGTGTGAGATGAAAAATACAATGACAAGGTTAATGGTAGAGCAGACATTGCAAAAGAAAACATACAAAAACCCATCATAAATAAAGAGAAAAATTTTTGAAAAAAACCAGTAAGTTGTGGGACAATTTCAAGTAGTCTAATATATACATTAGTGTAGTCCCCCAAATAGTAGAGAGAAGGGAGAAAAAAAAATGCTTTAAGAAATAGTGTCTTAAACTTCTCCAAATTTGATGAAAACTACAATACCACAAGTCCAAGGAACTTAATGAACTGTAAGCACAGAAGCATGAAGTAAAACATACGCCCCCCCCCAAAAAAGGAAAAACATATCAAGACACATCATAATCAATTGCTCTAAGAAGAAAATGTCAAAACCACCAGAGAAAAGAAAGACATTATATATAGAAGAACCAAGATAAGAATGAAAGCAGATTTCTGGTCATAAAAAAAATACAAATGAGAAGACTACAGTAATATCGTTAAAGTATTAAAAGAAGAAACTAAGAATCTATACTATACTCTGAAAATACTTTCAAAAACAAAAACAAAATGAATACTTTTTTAGACTATAAATGCAGAAGAATTCATTACCAGTAGACCTCCCCTCTAAGAAATGTTAAAAAGGAAGTTCTACAATGCAGAAGGAAAGTGATACTAGATGGAAATGTGAATCTACATAAAGCAATAAAGAGTACCAGAAATGGTAACTACATGGCTTAAATAAGTATGTAAGACTTTTCTCTCATTATTTCACCTTTGTTCACTTCTTTATTATGGGGTGGGGCCACAACATTAGTAACAAAGAAACAGAATTTCCGGAGGATGAGGCCCAAAAATCAGGATTTTAAAAAGATTCCCAGGTGATTCTAATGTGCAGCCAAGGTTGAGAACCACTGCTCTAGACCAATTTTTTTCAGATAATTAAAAAGGAGGGAATATTTCCCAACTCATTCTATGAAATTAGAACTATCCTGATAACAAAACCCTATAAAGACATTATAGGAAAACTATACACTATGTTCCTCATGAACAGAGATACAAAAAATGTAAACAAAATTTTAGGGAATCAAATCTAGCAATATACAAAAGGATAATACGCTATGACCAGGTGGCATGGCTGGTTTCATATTTTAAAATTAATGCAATTGACCATATTAACATATTTTTTTAAAAGATCATTTAAATAAGTGCAGAAAAAATTGCATTTGACAAAATATACCAGTGATGGCAAACCTATGACACGCGTGTAGAGGTTACACGCGAACTCATTTTTTTGGTTGATTTTTCTTTGTTAAATGGCATTTAAATATATAAAATAAATATAAAAAATACAAGTCCTTGTTTTACTATGGTTGCAAATATCAAAAAATTTCTATATGTGATACGGCACCAGAGTTACATTAGGGTTTTTCAAAATGCTGACACGCCAAGTTCAAAAGGTTCGCCATCACTGAAATATACATTCCTGAAAAAACTCTCAGCAAACTAAGAACAGAGGGAAACATCCTCAATCTGATAAAGGATGTCTATGAAAAATCTACAAATAGAAATAAGCCAGTCAGAGAAAGATAAATATCACATGATCTCACTCATATGTGGTTTAGTATCTGCAGAACTGAAGTATGCCAATGTCCAACTAATGTTGGTCTTTTCATTCATGTAGTATCTGCAGAATATGCATGCATATTAGCATAACCAATAAACACAGACACTGGGACAGTGGGGGCTTGCCCTGGTTGGGAATGGCTGGGGGGCCAAGGGGGAGCGTCAACTGGGGAAAAAGGAGACCTATGTAAAACTTTAGACTAGTGGTTCTCAACCTTCTGCCCTTTAAATACAGTTCCTCATGTTGTGACCCAACCATAAAATTATTTTCGTTGCTACTTCATAACTGTAATGATGCTACTGTTATGAATCGTAATGTAAATATCTGATATGCAGGATGGTCTTAGGTGACCCCTGTGAAAGGGTCATTCGACCGCCAAAGGGGTGGCGACCCACAGGTTGAGAACCACTGCTTTAAACAATAAAACAAAAAAGAAAGAAAAGCATCTACAAATCACATCATATTTACTAGTCAAACAATGACTGCTTCCTCTCTAAGATCAGGAACAAGACAAAATGTCCACTATCACCACTACTACATTGTACTGTAGGTTCTAGCCAGTGCAATTCAGGTAACAGAAAGAAATTATGAAACTATAGTGCAATTCAAGTAATAAAAGAATAAGAAAGAGCCGTGACTGGTTTGGCTCAGTGGATAGAGCATCGGCCTGCGGACTGAAGGATCCCGGGTTCGATTCCGGTCAAGGGCATGTACTTTGGTTGCGGGCACATCCCCAGTGGGAGGAGTGCAGGAGGCAGCTGATCGATGTTTCTCTCTCATCAATATTTCTAACTCTCTATTCCTCTCCCTTCCTCTCTGTAAAAAATCAATAAAATATATGAAAAAAAAAGAATAGGAAAGAAAGAAATTGGTTGAACTATCTTTATTTGCAAACAACATGCTCTTGTGTCTGTAGAATATCCTACGAAATTTACATAAATATAATAATAATAATAATAATGATAGTCTACTAGAAATAATAAGTTTAGCAAGGTTGCAGTATACAACAGTTTTTAAAAAATAAACTGCAAAATACAATGAGATACCACTTCATAATATTAGCATGGCTACAATAAAAAAGACAAATAACAAATTTTGTCAAAGATGTGGAGAAATTAGGAACCTCATACATTGTTGGTGGGAATATAAATGGTGCAGCCACTATGGAAAAGTCTGGCAGTTAACTTTTTGACCCAGGAATTCAACTCCAGGTAACATAAAAGAACTGAAAACATGTTCACACAAAAACTTGTACAAGAATGTTCATAGTAATATTCTTCATAATAGCCAAAAAATGAAAATAATTGTTCATCAACTGATAAATGAATATACAAAATATACTATATCCGTACAATGGAATATTATTTTGCCACAAAAAGAATGAAGTACTGATACATACAATAAGGATGAACACTGAAAACATGCTAAGGAGCCAGACACAAAAGACTCTGCAGTGTCTGATTCTATTTATATGAAATGCCCAGAACAGGCAAACTCATACACACAGAAAGTAGTAAGTTGTTGCAGAGTAGGAGAGAGCAGAATTAGATGTAACTACTAATACAGATAAAAGTTTCTTTTGGGGGTAATGGAAATGTTCTGGAAACTGATAATGGTAACAGTTGCACAACACTATGAAGGTGCTGAAAACCTGACTTGTACACTGTGAAGTGGTTAAAGTAGTCAATTTTATGTTATTTAAATTGTTATCTCAATTAAAAAAACCCTACTAAAATAATCAAGTGCATTTCTATACATTCACAATGCATAATTCCAAAAATGAAATGATAAGAACAGTTCTATTCACAAAAGTGTCAAAAATAATTAAAAACAAATTTATTAAAACTATAAAAATACTGATATAAGAAACCAAAAGACTCCAACATTGTCAGAATAACAATTCAACAAAATTCCAGGTTACTTTGGTAGAAATTGACAAGGTGATCTTAAAATTTATATGAAAATGCAAAGGACACCAGAAAAACCACACAATAATTTTGAAAAAGAATAAAGTTAGAGATCATATATTACCTAATTTCAAAACATTATAAAGCTGCAGTAATCAAAAGAGGATATACGTGGAACAGAATAGACAATCCAACATAAGCCCACACATTCGTGGTCCTTTCATTTTTACCAAAAGAACCAAGTTAGTTCCAAAGGAAAGGATGGCCTTTTCAACAAATGGTGCTGGATCAACTGGATATCCACAGGCAAGAAGGAAAAAAATGGGGAAAGAACTAGACTCTTACTTCACATCACATATAAAAACTCAAAATGGATGACAGACCTAAATGTAAGACCTAAAATGTTTACAACTTGTAGATAAAAACATAGGAGCATCTCACTCACAGGGAAGGAAGAGCCAAGGTCCTTTCTCCGGCCTACAATACCCACATGAGCTGCTCTGCCCATTTACCGCTCTGACCTTGTCTAACACACTTGGGTTTGTTCACTTGATGCCAACTCCTCTGGCCTCTTCTCATTCCTGGAACACACCAAGCACGTTTCTGCTTATGGGGCTTTGTGCTCGTTTGTTCCTCTGCTTAGAATGTACTTCTCTCAGCTATCCACGTGGGTAGATTCCTACTTTCTTCAGGCTCTGCTTTTATGACACTTGGTTGAGCGTCGACCTATGATCCAGGAGCTCACAGTTCGATCCCCAGTCAGGGCACATGCCCGGGTTGTGGGCTCGATCCCCAGTGTGGGGCGTGCAGAAGGCAGCCCATCAATGATTCTCTCTCATCATTGATGTTTCTATCTCTCTCTCCCTCTCCCTTCTTCTCTGAAATCAATAAAAATATATATAAAAAAAAGAAATGAAGGATACACTAACTGATCTGAAGAACAAACAAGCAGAACTGAAATAGACTCACTGATACTCACAGAGAACTAAACAGACTCACAGAGAACATTTTGACAGTTGCCAGATGGGCAGGGGGTTAAGGGGATAGGTGAAAAAAGGGATTAAGAAGTACAAATTGGTTGTTACAGAATAGCCACGGCTATGTAAAATACAGCATAGGGAATATAGTCAATAATATTCTAATAACTATGTATGGTGTCAATGGGTACTAAATTTATGAGGGTGATCACTTAGTAAGTTATGTAATGTCTAATCATTGGGGTGCACACCTGAAGCTAACATAATAATGTATGTCAACTGTAACTGAAAAATAAAAAAATTTTAATGGGAAAAAATTGGCCAAACAAGTTGGCCAAACTACTCTCCCAATTAATTATAATAGACTTCATAAAAATAAAATAAATATACATTAACCATACGACCCAGCAATTCCACTCCTACGTATCTACCCAAGAAAAACCTTAAAATGTATCTGTACAAAGCCTTAAAAGGAATGCTCATAGCAGCATTTTATATAATAGCCAAAAAATTGGAATCCAGATTTCTATCAAAGATCATAAAAGGTGATGTATTCAGCAATAAAAAAGAGCCAAACTACTGATAGATGCTACAACATGAATGACCCTCAAAAAAAGTATGCCAAATAAAATAGATAAGAAAGATGACAGTGTAGGGTTTGATTTATATGACATTCTGAGTAAAGGTGAAACCATAAATAGAAAGCAAGTCAATTGCTACCTGGGGGTGGGACTGTAAATGGATATAAAGGAACTTTTGGGGGTGATAAATTGAACTGTGTGCTAGTTTCACAACTGTATGTGTTCACTACAACTCATCAAACTATAATTGCAATAAGTGAATTTATGGGTTACTAATAATACCAAAATAAAGTTGTTTTTAAAAAAAGTGAACTATACAAAGTACTCACCATTGTAGCCTTCAAGAACAGAATCAATAATGGGCCTTGCAGTTAAGTTATAAACATCAAGTTGTTTACTCTCTGGTCCAAAAACTGTATCAAAAGTAAATGTCTTTGGAGGCTCATTGGAAGAATCGGTCTTATGTACAGTGATAGTTCCCCTCATCTCATCCACACTGACAGCCTGTCTGTAGCACATGGACTTCTCTCTCTCATTGAGGGGTCGGCACCTCACAACCACCTTCACATTATCACAGCTTTCTGGCTTCTCTGACTTATTGATCTGGTGGAGAAAATATTTACAGATCATGAAAAGAACATTTACATTTACCTTCAACAGACTAAGTTTAAAATTTGAAAAAGGTGACTATGCCATCTCAGTGCCTTGCACATATAAGTACTGCATAAACATCTGTTAAGTGCAATTCAACATCTTACAGCTAATAGAAGAAGTGTACTTAAAAATGTGAAAAAGAAAAGTTTCTTTTACAATACAAATGAGGGGAGGGAAAATATAATTTACATTTATAGTAAATGCTACTCAAGCAGAAATGAATCGGTATATTATTGTCATTCTGCACAAAAGTCCCAGAATTCCTGAGTTTCCTACCTGTAGGAAACACATGTGAACAAAATTAACAACTTTAATCATCAAGAATATAGTAGGTAGCAGGTCCTCTGTTCTCCTGAGACTTTTATTTTTTTTATAATGAATTAGTAAAATGTTTTTTATCATATAATACATCCATATATAGTCTATTTTCTTTATAGAAGACAACAATAAATGAAAGACAAAAGGGGGAAAATGGCAGCAGAGAAAAATGTTTTAGTATGACTACTATTTGATACTCTTCGATGCACTAGAGAAACAATCTACTTAAAACTCTTCAATGGTTTCCCACAAATCTTAGGATAAAAATAAAAATCCTTGCCGAAACCGCTTTGGCTCAGTGAATAGAGCGTCAGCCTGCGGACTGAAAAGTCCCAGGTTCGATTCCGGTCAAGGGCATGTACCTGGGTTGTGGGCATATCCCCAGTAGGAGATGTGCAGGAGGCAGCTGATCCATGTTTCTCTCTCATCGATGTTTCTAACTCTCTATCTCTCTCCCTTCCTCTCTGTAAAAAATCAATAAAATATATTTTTTTAAAAATCCTTAAGGTAAGATCTGGCTCTGGCCCGTGTCTACCTCTCCTATCTTCTTTCACAAGTTACCGTGCTTGGCTTTCTTAGCCACAGCCACAGTGGCTTTCTTTTAGGCCTTTTATTGTCACCATGGTCCCTCTCACCACAGACCTTTATAGGTGTAGTTCCTTCTGCCTAGAACATCCCTCACTCCCCTCTTCATTTATACTGCAGGTCTCAGCTCAAAAGTCACTTCACCTGGGCAGACTTCTGAGTAGGTCAAATCCTTGTACAGGCATACCTCAGCGATACTGCAGGTTCAATTCCAAACCACAATAATAAATGGAGTAATGTAACAGAGCAATGCAATAGGAGTCATCATCTTTTTGCTGGTGGAAGGTCTCGCCTTCAATTCGTAAAAACACAAAACATCTGTGAAGCCCAATAAAGAGCAATAACACAAGGCATGCCTGTGTAGGCCCTGAGAGCACTTCTCACTTTTACATCTGGTTACAATCACCTTTTGATTGCTCATTATTTAATTAGTGTCTGTTGTTTTTCTCTGCCTACACCAGAGGTTGCAAACAGGTAGTCAAGGGGATGAATTCAACCCACAGATGTCTTTTGTTTGGCTCATAGTATATTTAAAAATCTCTCGGCCCGGCCAGTGTTGCTCAATGGTTGAGAGTCAGGAGGTCACGGTTCAATGTCCGGTCCATGCCAGGTCCATTGTGGAGTGTGCAGGAGGCAGCCGATCAATGATTCTCTATCATCATTGATATTTCTATATCTCCCTTTCCTTTCTGAAACTAATAAAAATATATATTAATTTTTATTCCGTTGCTAAAAGTTAAAAATTGAAAAATTTCACAAAATGACAATTACAGATTCTCTTGGGAAAAAAAAAAATAGATGATCTGACATCTGTAAGCCAGCATTCCTACATGGCAACACTTAATCAGAACCTACTTCTATCTATTGTATGCCACCAACTGACTTCATTAATGTTAAGTGGCTTGTCTCTATAAACATGTATGGTTTTGACCTCTGCCCAAGAAGACACGCTTCTCTCTTTCCAAGGTCAAGAACCAGGCTGGTTTTGTTCAATATTGTATCTCTGGTGCCTACCATGTGGTTGGTGCCCAATATTTACTCAATGAATTGATAAACAATTTGAAAGCAACGACAAGGAACAAATATTGAGTATTTAATGCTAAGTGGCAAGCACTGTCCTTTATTTCTCCTGAGCAGTATCTTATTTCATCCTGATAACAACCCCATGAGGAAAAGTAAAATTATGTGGGAACTAAGGGCTCGTAACAATCAAATAACCGGCCATGGCTCAGGTGTTTTCCTGATCCTATACTGGACTACGGTCACCCCTTTCCTAAGTGCACAAGACAAGCGTACCACCCCCCACCCCCTCACACACAAAGACACCTAGCGGTTACATTCTTGCACTGTAAGCCAAGGCGCCCCAAGAGAAATGACAGCTCGAGTCAGGGGCCTGGAGTAGGGGCAGGCAGCCCTCGCTCAGCTGCCTTCCGGAGCCTGGCTCCGCTGTGGAGGTCCTATGGGGAGCGGAGCATCCAAAACCGACTCTCTGTGGCCGCTCCCAGATGCCCAACCCAGCGGGCAGAGCTGAAAGCCAGAGCGCATCCTCGGCACAGCGCCTCCATTCCAGCAGCGCAGGCCCCGCGGGATGCAGCGGCGACAAAGGTAGCAGAGCTGGCCCCGGTCCCTCCCAAGGGCAGGAGGAGGCCCGCTCAGCCAGGCCCACCCACCAGGCTCCCC
>NW_006287375.1:554060-557011 GCF_000327345.1 Myotis davidii | reverse complement strand
GGCGAGGCTGCCCTGTGCGCAGGCGCACCCCGGGCTCGCCCCGCCCCATTCCCGGGCCTCAGGCTTCCTCCGCCGCTTGAATTACGCCTGCGCAGAGGCTTTCCAGTCCGTCTCCTAGGACGCCAGACAGACTGCGCCTGCGCAATGCGGCCATTCCGCAGCGCTACAATTCTGGCTCGTTTCGGGGCGTGGATGGCTGGCTGTCACTAGTTGGGAAAAGGAGGCGTTTCCAACACAAGCCCCATCTTCTGGCTCTTGCAATACTCCAATATTTAAAAAAACACTAGCAGCCCTGGCCGGTTTGGCCCAGTGTTTGGAGCGTCGGCCCGCAGACCGAAGGGTCGTGGGTTCAATTCCCCATAAAGGGCACGTACCTCGGTTGCAATTCCCGGCCCCCTGTTCATCTCTCTCTCCCTCTCTCTCTCTCTCTCTCTCTCTCTCTCTCTCTCTCTCTCTCTCTCTCTCTCTCTCGATCAATGGGAGGAATATCCTCTCGTGAGGATTTTTTTAAAAAACACAAAAAGAAAAACCCCAATAGCAATTGTACATTGTGCCCCCATCTGAAGAGCTAAAGACTTTAGATACATTACTGCGATTGATTGATGACTTGTTTATGATCTCTCACCCTTAGAAGGTGAGGTCGTGAAGTGTTTTGTCGACATCCTCACTTGTATCTCCAAAACTTAGAATGGGACCTAGAATAGGACCTGGCACAGGGTAGGTTTTCAATATATTTTTATTAACGAACTAATGATCCATCTATCATCTTTCTTATTTGAACATCTCCCCTGAACACCACTCCCCTTGGATATGTAATAGGCATTTCAAATTTATTGTGTCCAAAATTGAAAGGTTGACTTCCATCCCTCCCCCAGTATCCATCCCTATCACTCCTACCTGCCCCCCACCAAACGTCAGAGAACGTACCTCATCACAAATATAACCAGAATTCTGACAATTGTTTGGGTCAAAACCAGTCTCTTTCTCTCATGCCCAATATCCAGAGCTTGTTGTCTGTATCTTCAAAGATAGAACCAGAGTCTGACCATTTTTCACCACTGGCACCATTGCTCATCTGTATTACTACAACAGCTCAGAAACTGCTTTCCTTGCATGCATTCTTATCCCCTCTTAGTCTGTTTTCAACACAGGAGCCAGAGCGATAATCTTAAAACATGAATCAGATAGTGTCTTTTCTCTGTTCAAAACCTGTCAACGACTTTCCATCTCACAGTGTAAATGTTACAAACCTTCTTTTCATGTCCTACAATCTTCCCCTTGCTCAGTGTCCACCAGTCCCACCCGGCCTCCTTGGTTCATGTCATCACAGGCATGCTTCTACCGTAGAATACAAGGGCTTTTGCACTTGCAGTAGGAACTAATAAAAATAGCTATAAAGCATTTTATTTCGTGCCAGTGTACTGTTCTAATTACTTTCTTTTAAAAAATTAATTTAATTCACAGAATAACCTTTTGAACTAGGTATACTGGTTATTTTAAAAGAAAATGGGAATAACTATTTTACAGATGAAGAAACTGAGGCACAGAGCCAAGTAAGTAATTTGTCCAAGGTTATACATATGGGCAGTGACAAAGCTCAGATCCAAACTGAGGCCCTGAAAAGCTCTCCCCCTAGATATCTGCCTGACCCCGTCACCTCCTTCAGAATATCTGCTCACACATCACCTCAGTGAGCCCTACTACCATCTATTTTAAAATTCCAACCTTCAACTCCAGTCTTATCTCCCCTTCCGGCTCTTTCCATAGTACTTACATCATCTGACACACCATACATATGATATATATATATATATATCTCCAGCTTTATTGAGAATATCATCACATATCACATAATTCATCTATTTAAATTGTACAACTCCATAGTTTATGCTATATAGAGAGTTGTGCAACCATAACCACAATCAATTTTAAACATTTCCATCACCCTAAAAAGAAACTCTATACTCAGAGCAGTCACCCTCACTTGCCCTGCCCCCACCCTCACCAACATCCCAGCCCTAGGCAAATACCAATCTACTTTCTGTCTATAAATTTGCCTATTCTGGACATTTCATATAAGTGATATTATAGAGTTTGTGGCCTTTTATGAATGGCTTCTACCACTTAGAATGTTTTCAAGCTCTGTCCCTATTGTAGCATATATCAGTCATTTATTTTTTTAATATATTTTATTGATTTTCCACAGAGAGGAAGGGAGAGGGATAGAGAGTTAGAAACATCGATGAGAGAGAAACATCGATCAGTTGCCTCCTGCACGCCCACTACTGGTGATGTGCCGGCAACCAAGGTATATGTCCTTAATCAGAATCCAACCCGGGACCCTTCAGTCCACAGGCCGACACTCTATCCACCGAGCCGAACTGGTTAGGGCTCAGTCATTATTTTTTATGGCTGAATAATATTCCATTGTATGGATATACCGTTGTGTGAATAGGCCACAATTTATCTGACTCGACTATTGATGAACATTCGGGTTGTATCAGTTTGGGGCCATTACAAATAGTGCTGCTCTGAACATTAGCGGGTGCCTTTTGTGCACACATGTGCATCTCTGCTGGGCACATACTTGGGAGTGAGACTGTGCGGCTTCCGTGTATTCGCTGTATTTCCGGACTACAGTCTACGGGCATGTCTATTTTATTCATTGTTATGGCCCAGCGCCTAAGATACTGTAGGTGTTAAATAAATATTTCTCAACGGGAAAATGGGATGCATGAATGAACGATTTTGTAAGGGAGATCATCGCGCTTTTTTTCTTGCTTTTTTTTTTGGAGAGAGAGAGAGAGGTGGTCGAGGCTCTGGGAGGTCAAGTCGCTGGCACGAGGTCACACTAGGAGTCAGAACTCCTCTCAAACCTAAGGAAAGAAGCAGGCATGTGGCCGGCGTCCTTCTCCCGGGTCCGCGGGGTCACCAGCTGCCCCGTCCGGGCT